>NC_134561.1:30185539-30485539 GCF_025594145.1 Primulina tabacum | reverse complement strand
AAGAGGAAGATGATCCTGAATAATGTGTCTAAAATATTGCATACTCGTTGATTTTATATTGATATGTTTAAGTTATGTTATGACTTATTTTTGGGGTTGTCAAGATTTTTTTGGAGAGTTAATAACTCTTTTTTCTATGTAATTCTTTATGTCGTGAAAATACTTTGTTTATTATTATTAAGTGTGGTCGAAGACATGAATCATTTTTCTATTTTGTTGTATTTAAAGGCTTGTCTGTTTCATAATTCAGTCATGTGAGAAGAAAGATCATTGTTTTTATTTTAAAAAATTCGGGTTTCATGGGTCTCACAGGTCTACCCGACCCCGTTTCATATTCGATGTGGGGCGGGTACGAAGAATATTTAACCAAAATGGAGCGGACAATAGGTCAAAGTTTTCTTCATGAGATGAGTCTTGGGTTTAATCATACCTGCTTCATATCCACTCCTTTGACATATCTATCCATGACACCCTAGGCAACTTCAAGAAAATATTGAAAATCGTACAAATATTTCTGCTTTCTTTTTTTTTAAATTTTTTTTCCTGAATGGTTAACGTCGCCGAGTTTAGAATTATCACATGGTACATTTTTTCATTCATCGACTAAATTTAACATTACAAATCTTTATACCTGTAATATTACTATATTTTATAATATAAAGCAAACTTATTACAAAAAAATTATTAAACTCCAAATTTTTTTTTCCTACAATGCGTGTACCGAAGTATTACTGTATTGTGTGTGTGTGTGTGTCTGCTAACCATTATATCCAAAGAGGTATAGATCTAAGTGCATGCCTTATGTTTCAAATAAAAATTTTATAATTCAATTAAGAAGCAACTTGAAAAACAAGCGAACAGAGAATATAAGGAAATTAATAGCCATAATATTGAGATATTTGTATTTATTTTAAATTCCCCTCCAATATTGAAATCATTCATTAGATATTTTTTGTGACGGCTCGGAATCTAGAATTACAAAACATTGCAAAAAAGCTCGAAATGATGAAAGTGTACATGGATCGAAGTGAGGCAACTCGGGATGAAAACACCCAACTCATAACCTTGAATCTTTAGCACAAAAAAGCTCTCTTTTCATGTCCTAAATTAACCAAAAATGTATTCAATGGAATAGCTAAAAGATTGGACAAATTTATTGTGCAAGAAATGACTTTTGAGTAAACCAAAATAACTCTTAGTTGTGGTTGAAATTTTGACTACTTCGGCATTAAGCTTTCGACCAAGACCAACCTTTGGGGAGCCAATATTCAGCCTATAAATACTAGATGAGACTCCACCATTTCTACACCGAAAAAGGCTAGAAAAACCGAGCACAAGTGCTATCAAAATTGTGCACAAGTGCTGTCAAGAAATCCCCCAAGTTCTCGGTCATCTCAAGGAATGAAGGGTTGTTTCGGCCATTCCATGCGGTAGTCAAGACACGAACAAGTTGTTATCCAGGTGTTGTCTAAGTGTCGTCCAAAATCTGGTCGAAAGGCTTGACCAAGTTTTTGTCCAAAGGCTTTCTCGAGGTGCTGTCCAAATCTTGTTCAAAGTCGATGCCCGTGTTCAGTCAAGATTATTCAAAAGTTAAAGCAAGTTTTGAACCATATATTGAATAACAGTAAGTGGCTTACGTACTGTTTTAAAGTTGTGTATATGATTTAGACTTCGATTGATTAAGTTTTCCTCGGTTCGTATTGCTATATGATATGCCTTGCTTTGATAAGTTTCGATGCCATGTGAAACATCCACTACTTTTTGCTTTAAAATTATACTACATTTTTTTTTATAAAAAAAACTTCGAAAATCACCATTCAAACTAAATTAACATTTTCATTGATCAAAATAACTTAACATTTAAAACTTTAAGTGCATAAAAATCCCTAAATCATCAACTAACCAAAATTCTTACGTCGACCTTTAAAAAGATCAATTAACAATAAAATAAAACATAAAATCCCTAATAAACTCATTAACCATAATCCTTTAAATCTTTTATCTAACAAGCTAGAGCTGAAAATAAATGTCCCTAGGGAGTGTACTGTCGCACTCGATCCACTCAAGCGTCAGCGCTTCCTCATATCATCAAATCCTGCAACATTCAAACCTAGTGAGTCTAATGACTCAGCACGTTCTAAACATGAATATCAAGTAATACATATACGAGCACATGCAATAAAATCCTACTTTTATTTAAAATAATTTTTGAACATAAATAAACCATTTGGAAAAAAATTTCAGCATAAAAGAAACTTATAACATAAAATCGTAAAATCGTAAAACTTTCAATCCTCATCATTTTGGGTGAAGTTTGATCCTTGAAAGTGACTATCATTCATCCTCTGGTTGACTGATCAGTCTTCAGCTCCACATGGCCCATTTGGGGTGGGTGGGTGTGGGCACTAGGCTCTGCCGTGAAAATACGATCGTCGGGCTCTCTTTGGGGTCTTTTCCCGTAAAAGGACTCCCTCGAGGACTTTTTCCATCACGATATTTCCACAAAATTGTAAGTTCACCGTTCCTTCTTAAAAAAGATCCCCCAAAACATTTTAAGTTCATCGTTCCTTCTTAAAACGGATCCCCATATATTCTCTTTGTCACAGTCAATTCACCTCTCTCAAAATATTTTTCGTTTTCCTTTTTAAAACATAAATTATCGTTTCCTTTCCACCTTTTGCAAAATAACATTTTTAATAGTAAAGAAAATCATAAAATTTCATGACCTTTCAAAAATAGCATTTTAACAGTAAAAATCGTAAAATAACATGACTTTTCAAAAATAGCATTTTACAGTAAAAATTGCACAGCTTTACCATAAATCATAAAATATCATATTTTCACAAAAATCATCATTTTAAATCTTTTAACATGTGTTATTATTCTTCGGGATGCTGCCAAGCTTTTACGAAATTACCCAAGTGTAAAATGATCGTTTTGCCCCTAGACGTAAAAATTATCGATTTCAACTTTTTCTTACTTTTAATGATATGGGCTTATCCCAAATAATTATTTATGCTTAAATATAATTTTTCATAATTTTATTCAGCTTATCTCGAGGCTTTTCATTTAATTATTTAATTAATAATTCGTGAGGCGTTTAATTTCCGAATAAATTCAAACTTTAATATTTTCATCCCAAACTTTAAACATAGATTTTTTGTTACTTAAACTACCATTGCGGGCCATGAACCACCCCCGTGAACCCATGGTTCCAATTATGTTCATTAATTTTCGATTTTTGACCCTTAATCAAGACCACCGAGCCATCTCCTAATTTAGTCGAGCCACGATCCAGCCACCTCGAGCCAGACCCTAGCCAACCAATCTAGGTACCCTCCTAACCAGACTTGACCCCTTGAACAGCCCCTAGCTCGCACACGAGCCCTACAACCTGAACACAAAAGCTGCGCGTGAGCTTTCTATCTTCGCTAGGACTCTGAGCCAACTAGGACCCTCCTATTCGAGCCACCATCGAGCCCACCTGACCTTCACCGACCCTGGACCACGCCCAGACCCAACCACCTCCAAACCAAGCCATTGCACCAGCGCGCGAGCCTTGCTTCAGTAAAAGTGAGCCGCACACCTCTCCCTCATGCTTTGGTCGAGCCACAACGAGCCACCCTGCACCAACTGTAAGGCCCAAAATTAAGACGACGTAATCCAACTGCATGCAAATCTAGAAAATATAAAAAATAGTTAATTAATTGATTTTAAATGCTAAATTGATTATGTGATATGTTTATAGGATGTTTTAGTAGTTTTTCTACTTAAATGAATTAAAATGTAATTTTAAAGGTTATTCGAGTTGCGGTCGAGGAACGGAGACCGATGGCTGAAAAAATGGAAAATGTTTTTATTAAATAATTGTTTTAATTATTTAAAATATGGTTGTTGTTTTTTCTTATTTTTGAAAATAAGAGTTTTGAGGTGATTTTATACGCCGTGACGTAATTTTTATCGATGTTGGATTTTCAACAAAAATACGAATGTTTTGACAAACCGGCTAATAAATTCACAAACTTTATTAAGAAAAATAATTTTTATATGCACTAATGGGCTTAATGGTCCTAATTAACCTTATTAATGGGCCTAAGCTACATTTAGTATTTTAATTAATTATTTAAAGCCTTCTTAAAAACCCTACCCCATGCCATTATATGTCACGTCCCCTTCCCCAACAAATCCCAAACTCTTTTATCGCAAATACATGACACACACACACAAGGGTTTTGAAGGAGGAAGCATCGATTATTAGCAAGATTTTCAAGCCATCGTCTCCTCGTCGTCGTTCTTGATTCGTCAACGTTATTTCGGCGTAAAACACGCAAAGGCACGCCATGTTCTTTCCTTTACTAATCCATCACACCATAATATGCATGTAAATATTATTTGTATGAAAAACATGTCCACTTTTTCATTATTCTCGTTTTTATGCATATACTTGAGTTTAAAGCATGAGTTTTATCCAAAACTTGAGAATTATTTACATGAAGGGGCTGTCATGATTAGGAATTGGTTTTGGAACATTTTTTTACAAGAAAAGTGTCCTAGAAAACACATGATAAGCTGCACACGAAATACGAACCAAGCTGGAACCATGGTTGCGCGTTTTTGTTCAAGTGATCGGGTTAAGGGATAAACCATGCTCGCTAGGCTTGGATGCTACCAGGACTAGGTTGGGTCATGGTAGGAGTCAGAGAAGGAGTCCTAGCCATGCTAGGACTCGAGTCAAGGGGCTGGGGAGGAGTCCTAGCTAGGACTCCACCCGAGAAGGGCCATCGCGCGAGTGTGCAGCACGCGCAAGGGAAATAGGCTCGGCCAGGGGGCTACGGGCTGGGCTAGGTCAGGTCCTTAGGGTCTTCGGTTGGTTAGAGTCCTAGCAAGTTTGAAGAGTTCTAGTGCATGTAGGAGGCTCGGCCGCTGCTTGCTTCTGATTTTGTGCTACGGTTGGGGCTTGGGTTCGAGTCCTAAGGGTTATAAGGGTCCATAGAGGTTCGGGTTTGATGTTGGCTCAAGATGGTTCGAGCATGGCTCTGTGAAAAATGAAGTGGGCTCGAGGGTTAGCTTAGGTGGTTCGAATTAGGCTTTTATTAACTAAAAGTTGAAACATGGCTCAACGGGGGTCGAGTCGTGGTTCACAAGGGCCAAATATTTATTAAAAGTCTAAGTTTTTAATATGAGAAATTTATATTAAAGTTTGGTTGAATTCGGGATTAAAAGGCATTAATATGTTGTATTTAAAGAATAAATTAAAGCCATCAATTTAAGCCAAATAAAAATACGGAAAACATATTTTAAGCTTAAATAATTGTTTGCGATGGTCTAGAATCAAGGGAATTAAGAAAATGTTAAAAACATGAAATTTTACGTCTAGTGATAAAACGGTAATTTTACACCCGAAAATTAGTAAATGTCATGGCAGTGTCTTGAATGTTGTTTTATATGTTAATATGATTATGTTGCATGTTTATGAAATTTTATGGTGAAAAGTTAACGTTAAAAGGCATGTTGCATGCTTGATTTAAAAGAAAAACGTTATATGCATGTTTAATGTTTATAAGAGATGAAAATACAAAATGTTAAAGGAAGTGAAGTAATTGTGACTAATATGCTGATAAGATGATATGTTAATATGTAGGCCAAAGCTTAGTTGATGGGTGAGAGTGTCGCTGATATTCCCGCTGCCCAGTACTGTGGTTACATGTAGATGGATTCATCGCCCAATACGAATACGAAGTCACAATTAACGATCTGACTTCAACTAAATTGAATATGAACATGTTTAATATGAGTATGAATATGAATATGAATATGTTTATGATGATATGAAAACGTTTATGAAAATGTTTATGTCTAAAATTTATGCATCATTATGAAAATGTTATTTTACGTACAAGTATTTCGCTGTTGCATGTGTTCTGTATATGTATTGCTTTTTATCAGGATTGTGGTGTGTTGAGTCTTTAGACTCACTACGTATGATTGATGCAGGTGATTATGATAATAATGATAATGGAGATCTTGATGGTTGACTTTGATGGACTGAAGGTGCACATAACCCGAGGACCAGCACTTGTTCTTCCACACTTATGAATTAGTTTATGATTTAGGATTTTAAGTTTATGTTAAAGATATTTTTACGACTTTTTATTTATGCTTTTGAGAGGTTGCTAGTTTTATCTCTATTGCTAATTTAGGATTTGCAAACGAGTAACGATTTTATGATTCAAACTATTTTTCTTTGAAATTTTTAAATGTTAGTTGGTTGAATTAATTTTAAAATAACGTCAAAAATATTTTATGCATGTGTATGTAATTCGGCCGAAATTATGAGGGTTATGAAAAAAAAATTTCTAGTATTTTCTAATCAAAACGAGTAGTGGACGTTTCAGTTGGTATCAGAGCAATGTTCATGTTAAGGGTTGTGCCGCCATCAGTGCCGGTAAGCTCAGTCGTCAAGCCTCAAATTTGTAAGTTTACGTGCTTTATATGATTTTTATTGTGTTACTTGCATGATTACGTGAAATATATGTCTATGTCACATGTTTAATAACTTTACCAGAATATATGTTTTATATACTTAAAATAACTAAAATGAATTAGGATACGTTGCATGATTAGAAAACTTAGATTTAAATGCATGTTAGTTACGTTAGAATTCAGAAAATGTTCAGATATAATACCTCCTAGACACGTACCTAGTACTGATAGGCAGACTGAGACTACCGAGGATATGGGATTCAAAGTTTCTATTCCTTCCGGTGACCAAGTGATCACGACCAGTATTGTGAAGAATCTGGAGCTTCGTTTATATAAAGATGTGGTGCGGGCAGATCTTATTGTACTCCTTATGCCTGAATTTGACATCATACTTGGTATGGATTTGTTATCAGCGAATGGAGCTTCGATTGATTTTCGTCAGATATCAGTATCTATTCGACCGCCTAATGGGAAATCTTTTGTCTTTGAGGCGGCGAGGAACAAGAAAATTCCACACATTATCTCTTGTCTATGTGCGAGGAAACTTATGAGATGAGGATGCCAAGCTTTTCTAGCATGTGTCACTACAACACATGCTCCTATCAGTCAGAAGTTGGAGGATGTTGATATTGTCTGAGACTTTCCTAGCCTCTTTCCCGAGGACGTTTCTTGCGTTCCACCTGACCGTGAGGTGGATTTTTCTATTGAGTTGATGCCATGCACTGTACCTATTTCTAAAGCACCTTATCGTCTAGCACCCGCTGAAATGAAAGAATTAAAAGATTAAATCCAATAATTGCTAGACAAGGGTTTTATCCGCCCTAGTTACTCTCTGTGGGCGCACCGGTTTTATCTGTGAAGAAGAAGGATGGAAGTATGCGACTTTGTATCGATTATCGAGAGCTGAATAGAGTCACTATCAAGAATAAGTATCCTCTACCAAGAATTGAAGACTTATTTGATCAGTTGCAAGGAGCATCGATATTTTTGAAGATTGATCTTCGTTCTGGCTACCATCAGTTGAAAGTGAGAGTCCGATGTTCATAAGACAGCGTTTCGTACTAGATATGGGTACTACGAGTTTATGGTCTTTCCTTTTGGGTTGACCAATGCGCCAGCGATCTTCATTGATCTCATGAATCGCGTATTTCAGCCATATCTGGATCAATTTGTGATAGTATTCATTGATGATATTTTAATCTATTCGAAGAATAAAGAGGAGCATAGTCGTCATTTGAGGACAGCACTGCAAGCACTGCAAGATAGGAAGTTGTTTGCTAAATTCAGCAAGTGTGAGTTTTGGCTTGATAGAGTGGCTTTCTTAGGCCACATCATTTCTAGATATGGAGTCCAGGTAGATCCAAGTAAAGTAGATGCAGTTAAAGAATGGTCAGTACCGAAGAGTGTAACCGAGATTCGTAGTTTCTTGGGACTAACTGGCTATTATCACAAGTTCATTCAAGGATTCTCATTTATAGTTGTACCCATGACCGCCTTGACAAAGAAGAATGCAAAGTTTGTATGGGGATCCGAGTGCCAAGACATTTTTGACAAGTTGAAGCAAGCGTTGACTTCTGCGCCAGTGTTAGCTATGCCATCGGGGCAAGGAGAGTATGTTCTTTATACCGACACTTGTAGACTTGGTTTTGGCGCAGTTCTTATGCAAAATGACCGAGTTATAGCTTATGCGTCGAGACAGTTGAAAGTTCACGAGAAAACTACTCTACTCATGATCTTGAGCGTGCAGCAGTAGTTTTGCATTGAAGATTTGGAGATATTACTTATATGGGCAGAAGTGCAAAATTTTCACCGACCATAAAATTTGAAATACTTCTTCACCCAAAAGAATTGAATATGAGACAGCGACAATGACTCGAATTAGTGAAAGACTACGACTATGAGATTATCTATCATCCGGAAAAAGCTAATGTAGTGGCAAACGTATTATGTCGAAAGACAGCAGTTATCACTCAATTATCACTTTAAAAACCGTTGCAGTCTGAGATACAACGATTTGAGCTTACAGTGTATTCTAGGGGCGAGGCCCCTAATCTTGACACCTTGACAGTTCAGTCGATCTGAGAGATAGAATCCGTGAGGGACAGTCTACTGACGAACAATTGCAAAAGTGGAGATTGAGAGATGAAGCCAAAGGTCGGAAGTTATATTATGAGGTGGATGGTATAGTTCTCTATCTAGATCGTTTATGGGTTCCTAGTGACGACTCTTTGAGGGAGCTCATTATGAAAGAAGCTCATGACACACCATATTCCATTCATCCTGGAAGCACGAAGATGTACAAGGATTTTCAGTTATTATATTGGTTGCCAGGCATGAAAATACATATCCTGCGATTTGTATCCGAGTGTTTGACATGTCAGCAAGTAAAAGCAGAGCATCAGAGGCCAGCGGGAAAGCTCCTATTCCCGAGTGGAAATGGGAAAATATCACTGTGGACTTTGTTGTGGGATTGCCAAGGACTATTAAGGGGTATAATGCTATATGGGTGATAGTGGATCGTCTTACGAAATCAGCACATTTTCTACCTATCAAGACGACATTCACCATGCACAGTATGCGGAGTTATACATTCGAGAGATAGTTTGACTGCATGGGATTCCTGTGTCTATTGTTTCTGACAGAGATCTGATATTTACATCCTCTTTTTGGAAGAATCTGCATGCAGCGATGGAGACCAAATTATTATTCAGTACAACATTCCATCCTCAAACCGATGGTCAGTCAGAAAGGGTTATTAAAATTTTAGAAGATCTACTGCGAGCTTGTATGATCGATTTCTAAGGAAGTTGGGAACCAAAATTACCTTTAGTGGAGTTCACCTACAATAATAGCTATCAATCATCTATTGGGATGGCTCCTTTTGTGGCACTTTATGGAAGGAAACGTAGATCTCTTATTCATTGGGACGAAGTTGGCGAAATAATAGAAAATGGTCCGGACTTGATAGAAGAGACCGTCGAGCTAGTATTCAAAATTCGAGAGAGAATGAATAATGCATAGAGCCGACAGAAAAGTTATGCGGACAAGAGACGAAGGGACATAGAGTTTGCAATGGAAGACCACGTATTTGTGAAAATAGCACCTATGAAAGCCGTTATGCGATTTGGTAAGAAAGACAAACTCAGTTAAAGATTCATAGGGTCGTTTGAGATTTTGGAGAGAATTAGAACAATAGCCTATAGAGTGGAATTGCTACCAATGCTATCTCATATCTCGATGCTATGAAATTACATGTCGAACCCATCACATGTACTAAATTATGAACCTCTACAATTGACTTCAAATATGACTTATGAGGAAAGGCCTGTGCAAATATTAGGAAGACAAGAAGGAAGACTCCGAAACAAAGTCATTCCAATGATCAAGGTCAAGTGGCTGAATCACTCAAAAGAAGAAGCTACTTGGAAAACCGAGAGGGACTTGAGGAGTCACTACCCGGAGTTATTCGGTAAGTTCTGGGGGGGAGAAATTGTAAGGCCCAAAAGTAAGACGACGTAATCCAACTGCATGCAAATCTATGAAATATGGAAAATAGTTATTTAATTGACTTTAATTGCTAAATTGATAATGTGATATGTTTATAGGATGTTTTAGTAGTTATTCTACTTAAATTCATTAAAATGTAATTTTAAAGGTTACTCGAATTGCGGTCGAGGAACGGAGACCGAGGACTGAAAAAATGGAAAATGTTTTTATTAAATAATTTTTTTAATTATTTAAAATACGGTTGATGCTTTTTCTTATTTTTTAAAATAAGGAGTTTTGAGGTGTTTTATACGATGAAACATAATTTTTATCGATGTTATATTTTTAACAAAAATACGAACGTTTTGACAACTCGACTAATAAATTTATTAAACAAAATAATTTTTATATGATGGACCTAATTAACCTTGTTAATGGGCCTAAGCTACCATTATATTTTTAATTAATTATTTAAAGCCTTAAAAACCCTACCCATGCCATTATATGTCACGCCCCCTTCCCCAACAAATCCCAAACTCATTTCTCTCAAATACACGACACACACACAAGGGTTTTGAAGGAGGAAGCATCGATTATTAGCAAGGTTTTCAAGCCATCGTCTCCTCGTCGTCGTTCTTCGATTTGTCAACTTTATTTTGTGCGTAAAACATGCAAAGGCACGCCATATTCTTTCCTTTACACATCCATCACACCATAATATGCATGTAAATATGATTTGTATGAAAAACATATCCCCTTGTTCATTATTCTCGTTTTTATGCATATACTTGAGTTTAAAGCATGAGTTTTGATCCAAAACTTGAGAGTTATTGACATGAAGGAGCTGCCATGATTAGGGATTTGTTTTGGAACGTTTTTATACAAGAAAAGTGTCCTAGAAAGCACATGATAAGCTGCAAACGTAATACGAACCAAGCTGGAACCATGGTTGCACGTTTTTGTTCAAGTGATCGGGTTAAGGGATAAACCATGCATGGCTCGGGTTGGATGCTACCAAGGTTTTGCTGGGTCGTGGTAAGGGTCAGGGAAGGATTCTTAGTCACACTAGGACTCGAGTCAAGGGGCTGAGGAGGAGTCCTAACTAGGACTCCACCCGAGAAGGGCCATCGCGCGAGTGTGCAGCACGCGCAAGGGAAATTGGCTCGGCCAGGGCGCTGCGGGCTGGGCTAGGTCAGGTCCTTAGTGTCCTAGGAGGGTGCACAAGGGCCTGGGTCAGGGGCTGGCTCGGTTGGTTAGAGTCCTAGCAAGTTTGAAGAGTCCTAGTGCATGTAGGAGGCTCGGCCGCAGCTTGCTTCTGATTTTATGGCTACAGTTGGGGCTTGGGTTCGAGTCCTAAGGATTCTAAGGGTCCAGTAGGGTCCATAGAGGGTCGGTTTTGAAGTTGCTCAAGATGGTTCGAGCATGGCTCGGTGAAAAATGAAGTGGGCTCGAGGGTTAGCTTAGGTGGTTCGAATTAGGCTTTTATGAACTAAAAGTTGAAACATGGCTCAACGAGGGTCGCGTCGTGGTTCACAAGGGAAAAATATTTATTAAAAGTCTAATTTTTTAATATGAGAAATTTATATTAAATTTTGGTTTAATTCATGATTAAAACGCATTAATATGTAGTATTTAAAGAATAAATTAAAAGCCATCAATTTAAGCAAAATAAAAATACGGAAAAAATAATTTAAGCTTAAATAATTATTTGGGATGGTCCAAAGTCAACGGAATTAAGAAAATCTCAAAAACGTGAAATTTTACTTCTAGGGGTAAAACGATAATTTTACAACCGATAATTAGTAAATGTCATGACAGTATCCTGAATACTGTTTTATATTTTAATATGTTTAAGTTGCATGTTTCTTGAATTTTATGGTGAAACGTTAACGTTAAAAGACATGTTGCATGTTTGATTTAAAAGAAAAATGTTATATGCATGTTTAATTTTTATAAGTGATGAAAATACGAAATGTTGAAGGAAGTGAAATAATTGTGACTAATACGCTGATACGATGATATGTTAATACGTAGGCCAAGGCTCAGTTTACGGGTGAGAGTGTCGCTGATGTCCCCGCCGCCCAGTACTGTGGCTACTTGTAGATGGATCCATCACCCAATACGAATACGAATATGAATACGAATAAGAAGTCATAATTAACGATCTGAATTCAATGAATATGAATATGAACATGTTTAATATGAATATGATGAAATGAATATTTTTATGATGATATGAAAACTTTTATGAAAATGTTTATGTCTAAAGTTTATGCATCATTATTAAAATATTATTTTACGTACAAGTATTTCACTGTTGCACGTGTTTTGTACATGTATTACTTGTTATCAAGATTATGGTGTGTTGAGTTTTTAGACTCACTACGTGTGATTGATTCAGGTGATTATGATAATAATGATAATGTAGGTCTTGATGGTTGATTTTGTTGGACTGAAGATGCACATAACCCGATGATCAGTGCTTGTTCTTCCACACTTATGAATTATGTTTATGATTTAGGATTTTAAGTTTATGTTAAAGATATTTTTACGACTTTTTATTTATACTTTTGAGAAGTTTTTGAGAGGTTGCTAGTTTTAGCTCTATTTGCAATATTAGGATTTGCAAACGAGTGACGATTTTATAATTCAAACTATTTTCCTTTGGAATTTTTAAATGTTAGTTGGTTGAATTAATTTTAAAATGATTTCAAAAATATTTATGCATGTGTATGTAATTCGGCCGAAATTATGAGTGTTTTTTTAAAAAATAATCTAGTACTTTTTAAGCAAAACAAGTAGTGGACGTTTCACCAGCCATTGTCCCAACCCCTGAACATCCTCCCTAGACCCTATTGGACCAATCCTGAACCAGTCAGCCCTAGCCGAGCGCCACCCCTTGGCTACTGTTGTCTTACCCGAGCTTGGGGGAGAGTTCCTCTTCACGTGGACTCTTTGCCAGCCTTAGGACTCTTCCCCACCTTGACCCACGTCCAGCCCAGGCCCCTGCCCAAGCCCTAGCCGAACCGCAGGCCCCCATGCACAATGTCGAGCCCTTGTTCACCATGTATGTCTAGAAAACCCTAGGCGCTTCTCCTTTGGTCGTGCAACGTTCCAGCCCCCGTTTTATCACCTTACCGACTCTTTTCTGTCCCTCGAACATGTCCTAATGGCAGCGTGTCCTGAGGATTCATAACGTTTTTCAAATAAACGTAGAAACATTCAAACTTTGGAAATAAGCATAAATTCTTAAACACCCATCGAGCGTAAATATTTTTCATCCATAAATAATTTAAACATGTATATTATGATTTGAATGTTGCGTCAAAGAGTTTAGAAAAAGTGCATTTGCAATTAAAACGCTCGAATACGCGATTGTCGGGGATGAAGGATGAACGGGGCGACGAAGACTCAAAAATTCTCCCTTGATGATTTTCGAAATTATGTGTGTGTATTGTGCGTATTTTTCTGCTGATATGGTGCTTTCAAAATCCTAGGTAACATATTTATAGATTTTAATTTTTGCATGTTAATGGGCTTTGGGTTTAGGCCTCAAAGTATAAGAGTAATTAGGTCTACTCATATTAGTTAAATTGAGTCCAATAACTCTTATTTAATTAAAACATAAATGTTTATAAAAATTTAGTTTCCAAAAATAATATTTTTGATCTTTTAAAAACTCCTTGTTTGTCCAAAACCGGCTTCCCGGGAAAAATCGAGATCGACTCGTAAAATAATTCGAACTCTACTATTTTTAGAAAAATTAAATCATTTTTAATCATATTAGTAAGCCTTGAAAATATTTAGTGAAAAATAAATATTCTTGTCTTGGTCGTCCCCGGTCTCATTTCCCCAGTTTATTAACGAATATTCGGGTATCCTTTAATTTCATGAAAACATGTCATATAATCATTTAATCATACAATCATACATTTAATCATATAATATGCATCAATTAAACATTTAAAGTCAAATAAATAAAACAATTAAGCAATTCAAATAATTTGCAAGAATGTGATTTACATAGATTTGGTTTTTCGGACGTTATAAATCTCCCCCCCCCACCCTAAATAGAATTTCATCCTCGAAATTTGTCTAGTCTTGATAATTGCAAAGCTTAGACTCCTTAACCACTTCATGCTTAACCCTCTATCTTAAATTTTCTCTTCAATTTGATCATCACAATCTCGAAAAATATATTTCTATCCCAAAAAGTTTCCAATGTCGTCTCAAAAATCCAGCTCAAGTAGAACATGCAACATATTCTCCTCGAAGTTCTTCAGCATCCCAAGCAATTCCCATAGCCACTTTTAACATTCCATGCAATAAAAGCATCGAAAAAAACATTAAACAATTATGTTACCAGTATTCAGTGTTGTGTCGGTTCTGCCTCAGTCCCCTCAGCTTGCATCACATATACCCTTCCAATAGTGGGTTTCTTGAGCTTTAGGCAATCCCCAGCCTTGTGTCCAAAATCTGCGCACTTGAAGCACTTGTAGATGCCCCACATGCACTTGCCATAGTGTGGGCGATTGCACTCCTTACACAGTGGTTTCTCATCAGTCTTCGCAATGTTCCCTTTAGGTTGTTGTCCTTATGGTTTTGGTGGTTCTGGTTGCTTGGGTGGTCCCGTATAAGGCTTTTTATTATTCTGACTAGCTTGCTGAGCACCATTCCTCTTTCGATGCATCTCACAATCAATATCTTTGAGTGACTGCTCGGCTCTTAAAGCTTTGGCAATGGCATTAGTATAATCAATAGGATCGCCGAGCATCACATCACGACTGATAGTCAGCCTCAACCCATCTAGGAAGTATCGTAACTTTTCCGCAGCATCATTTGCACACAAGGGCACAAAATGACAACCCATATCGAACTTCTACACAAACTCGGCAACAGACCAATCCCCTTGACGGAGACTCATGAACTCTCACTCAAGCCTAGAACGAACATCAGAAGTAAAGTATTTATCATAGAACACTTTTGTGAAATCCTCCCATGTCAATGTCGCTAAGTTCACCCCTCGCTCCGCTCCCTCCCACCAAAAGGAAGCGTCGTTGAAACATCTGCTTATTTAAAATTCGGAAATATATATACATATATATATATTTGTAAAAGCTCACCTATTCAAAATATGCACTTAAATATTTTGCATACATGTAACCCTATTGAAAACATACCATTAAAAAATAATCGTAAATTTTAAACAACTTAAAACAGTGTAGTTAAGATGGCCAAACTCGACCAACAGGAAAAGCGTAATATAACGAGTAAAAATCATAAAACCAGGAACGTAACAAAACCAATATATTAAATTCTCATGTCCTCTCAGAACTTATAAAAAAAATCATGTGCGGAAGAAATGTGGTCCTCGGGTCGTTCACGCACATCCACTCCCCCCGACTTAGAGTTTGGCACCTCCAGTCCCCTCAATAACATGCTCACCTGTAGATGTACGGGCCTGACCGCCCCGCTATAAAAATTGAGTGGGTTTGGTTGATAAAATAGCGGCCCGTTTGGAGGCAGGCCAAACGGACTGAGCCCGTTTGAGTTGCGGGCCAAGACGGGGCATGCTGGCTCGCCAAATTAGGGTAGAATTTTATATTTAGTAAGGAATGAGATTCTCCATTCCTTTGATGTCCTCTTCCTGTTCCTAATTGTCTTTAGTTAATTGTATTAATACTAAACTTATACAATATACAGAACTTTAACAGAAGAAATTGACCAACAACCACTTGCTAATGTAAGGAATCATACCTGAATCAAAACTTATATCCATCCTATTACACTTTTTTTTAAACTAAAAAAATAATATATTAGCATCATCAACTAAAATAACAGAATTTTATATTAATATCATTTAATCTTATCTATAAATAAATTTAATACACAGACCTGAAAAAAACTCAAACAACCCGATGGGGAAAAATAATATTAATTTATAATATTATTTTACTGTGATATTGTTTAATATTAATATCATTTTAAATTATTGTTTACTGCGATATAATATTAATATCATTTTACTGTGATGATGTTTAGCATTTTTTTCTTAAAAAAAATAAGCGGGTCGGCCCGCCTAACTCGCGACCCAAGGTGGGTTGTGCTGGGATGGCCATTTAGAGGCCCGCCAAGCACGCCCCTCCCCACTCCGCCTAATGGCGGGTTGCGGTGGGTGGCGGGCTGGCCCCCCCCCCCCCCCCCCCCCCCCCCTCCCACCCCCCGCCAGCCCATTTTGACATGTCTACTCACCTGCATCACACATGACTAGTGAGTCTAAAGACTCAACACACCTATACCAGGGATAACAAGTACATATACATAGCACACAGCAGTGAAGATATACTGTAATTAACATACCTTTCAAGCACTTAAAAAGTGTAAATGCAGGCAGACATGCCATATGAAATCATTACATGTCAAAACAGCTCATCATTATCATCATTCATCATTATACATCATTTCCTTTGTTGAATTCAGTTCATTAGTTTTGACTGTCGTACATCATTCATCATTTACGATGGATCCATCATACATAGAACCGCGGTACCCGACGGCTGTCGGACATCAGTGACTGTATTACCTATCCACCGTGCCAAGGCCTCATCACCATCATTTACATATACGTCTTAAGCATTTACATATACATCGATAGCCACAACTAATTCTCATCCTTCAAAACATCATCATTTTCATCACTTATCAAAATCATGCACATGCGTAACTTTTCTTAAAATCAGGCATGCAACTTATATTTCTTAAAACCAAGCATGCAACGTATGATCATGCTGCATAGACATAAGAAAAACATGATAAAATGTGCTCGGGGCGCTGCCAGGACAAAATCTCGACTCGGTGCAAAATGGTCCCCTGGTAACCCAAAATGACATTTTTATCCCCGGACCTCTAAATTTCGACCCGAAGCTTACCAAAATCCTTAAATCATCCCAAAACATTTATAAAAGTGTTTCTTATACGTAAACTAGAGTCCGTTCCAAAACTTAACCGATTCGTTTTAAAACTTTTACCCGGGTCCCAGTTTTAATCTGAATTGACCCGAACTTTAACCAAATTAATCTAAACTTACACCATGCCTAAAATGCATCCTACCAGACTCTAACCACATTTTCCAAACAGCTAAAACCCATGAAAACGAGCCCATAAATTTCTGGAAATTCCTGCTACTCCCATTCGAACCCTAGATGCACCACACTCAAAAAACTAGCCCCAAGGCTCTACCGGCTCGCACCAACAACAAACCAAGCCACCTAGGACCGAGATCAGACTCTACTAGACCTACCTTACCCATGGCTACACTCCCATGCAAGCCGTAACTCGCCCTCGATTGCTAGTCCCCAAGAAAGCACAACCTGCGGCCAACTCCTCTACCCTACGATCGATCATCTTCAGGGGCGGCTCCAGCAGTGTTCCAGCCATCCTTAACCATGACTCAGAACCATCATGGTCTGGTCTAAGCCTTGGATCGGTCCTTGCACCACCAGCTCCACTCCTTTCACGTGATCTCCCCAAAAACCGCACCAAGCACAACTCTACACCTAACGGCCTCTAGCGTACCGCACCGTACCTCGACTCCAGCCTATTGACAGCAATAAACTACCGTTCCTAGCCTCTTAACAGCATGAACTCGGCAGCCCCTTTGCAACAATTCAAGAAAACGTGAGTTGATCAAAAGAATGCATGAGTTAGCAACAAAAACGAAAGAAAATTATAACACCAAGCTAGATCGATGGTTTTACATGCACTAACATAAATATTGTATTATATCAGCGTGTATGATGCAAAAAGGAAGAAACATGCGTGCCTTGATGAATTTTGCTCAAAAACTTTGAAGAATATCATGTCGGGGAGGCACGGGAGAGACGAGGAGAAGGTTTGCTTGAAGATGAATGGAGGACCGAATTTCTCCAGCAAGGTTTTTCTGAAACCGAATGGAAAATATGCTTAGATGAGGGTGTGGGCGGCTGCAAATGATTAGTTTTAGGGTTAGGATTAGTTTAGGGTATTTTTAAATGCTAAACAATGCACTAATGGGCCAAAAATAAGGATTAAGGGATAGTTGGGCCCATTAAGCATTAAATAGAATCCAACAAGCCCAAAAATGTTCCCGAAAAATATGTCGTTTAGGTACGTTTTTGAAATATCACTCGAGCCATCGAAAAGTCCTCTTAATCATTAAAATTTGCGTACCGATTAAAGATATGCTCTGGCGGGTAAAAATACCCCACAAAGCCCATTTAATGAAAAATACATCTAGGAACCCTAATGCGTAAAGTTTTAAAATAATCATGAAATGAATCCTATCATGCAATAATTATGCGCTAAATGCATAAAAATAAATAAACATATCTTTTAAATAAACCCTTAGATTACATGCATTCAAGTTACGTAAATTAAATTCTTGGAACTTACAACTCTCCCTCCCTTAAATAAAATTTCATCCTCGAAATTAAAACATACCGAATAACTCCGGGTAAAGACTCTTCGTCCCGGTCTCCGTCTCCCAAGTGGTTTCTTCCTCGGAATGATTCAACCACTTGACTTTGACCATGTGGATCACCTTGTTCCGAGCCACTTCTCCTGTCTGTCCAGTATCTGAGTGGGTTTCTACTCGTATGACAGGTGCGGTGTTAGCTGAAGTGGCTCATAGTTCAGCACATGCGAAGGATTTGACATGTACTTCCGTAGCATAAAGACGTGGAACACATTATGAATTTCCGCTAGATTCGGCAGTAATGCAACTTTGTATGCGAGTGTTACAACTCTCTCTAGGATCTCTAATGATCCGATGAATCTAGGGCTGAGCTTGCCCTTCTTCCCGAACCTCATCACACCCTTCATCGGTGCGACCTTCACGAAAACATGATCCCCTTCTACGAACTCAAGATTTCGCCACCTTTGATATGCATAACTCTTCTGACGGCTCTGAGCAGTCTTTATTTTGTCTCGAATCCTGACCACTAACTCTGTTGTCTGCCTGACCATATCCGGACACAAATCTGATCTCTCTCCTACCTCATCCCAATACACTGCCGACCTACACTTCCTCTCGTACAATGCCTCGTATGGAGCCATACCGATCGATGCCTTATAACTGTTGTACGTGAACTCCACAAGAGGTAATTTTGGCTCCCAGTTGTCCTAAAAGTCTATCATGCAAGATCACTCTCTCTAACTCTCCGTCATTATGAGGGTGGAAAGCAGTGCTGAACAGTAACTTAGTACCCAACTCCTGATGTAGACTCTTCCAAAATGCAGACGTGAACCTCGGATCCCTGT
Source organism: Primulina tabacum (assembly GCF_025594145.1). NCBI lineage: Eukaryota > Viridiplantae > Streptophyta > Magnoliopsida > Lamiales > Gesneriaceae > Primulina > Primulina tabacum. The sequence continues at coordinate 30,466,273 of NC_134561.1, read as the reverse complement.
CTGTCACGATGGACACTGGAATCCCATGCATTTTGACTATCTATCTGATATACAGCTCTGTGTACTGAGTCATGGTGAAAGTCTTCCTAATAAGTAGAAAATGAGCTGATTTAGTGAGTCGATCAACAATCACCCAGATGACATTAAATCCTCCCGTAGTCGACAGAAACCCTGTCACAAAATCCATGGTGATGTTCTCCCACTTCCACTCGGGAACAGGGAGTGGCCCCAGCTTCCCTGCAGGTCTCTAATGCTCTGCCTTGACCTGCTGACAAATCAAACATTCGGAAACGAATCGCAGAATATCCCACTTCATGCTCGACCACCAATAAAGAGTATGCAAATCCTTATACATCTTTGTACTCCTTGGATAGATGGAGTACGGAGTACTGTGGGCCTCGTTCAAGATATCTGCTCTCAAGGAATCACTGTCAGGAACCTATATACGGTCCCTATATCTGACTATGCAGTTCACAACTGCATACAGTCTCTGGCCCTTAGCCTCGTCCCTCTATCCCCACTTCTGCAACTGCTCGTCAAAATTCTGCCCTGCCCGGATCATGTCTCTCAATGTCGACTGTACTGTCATAGTATTAAGAATTGGGGCATTGCCCCTGGCATATACTGTAAGCACAAATCACTAAATCTCCGCCTGCAGTGGTCTCTGTACTGAAAAATGGGTAATCACTGTGTGCTTCCTGCTCAGAGCATCTGCAACCACATTAGCCTTACCCGGATGGGAGCTAATCTCACAGTCATAATCCTTCACTAGCTCTAACCATCTCCTCTGTGTCATATTCAGCTCTTTCTGTGTGAAGAAGTACTTCATGCTCTTGTGATCAGTAAAAATCATGCACTTCTCTCCATATAGATAGTGTCTCCAAATCTTCAGGGCAAATACCACTGCTGCTAGCTTGAGGTCATGAGTCGGATAATTCTTCTCAAGGACCTTCAGCTGTCTGGACACATATACTATAACTCTGTCATGCTGCATCAGAACCGTGCCCAAACCGAGCTTCGATGCATCTGTATAACCACGAATTCTCTCTGCCCTGATGGCATAGCTAAAACTGGTGCAGTGGTCAACGCTAGTTTCAATCTGTCAAAGCTCTCCTGACACTCAGATCCCCAGTTAAACTTGGTATTATTCTTCGTCAGGGCGGTCATAGGCATGGCAATAGAAAAGAAATCCTGAATGAACTTCCTGTAGTAACCAACTATTCCCAAGAAGCTACAGATCTCTGTCACGCTCTTAGCTGCTGGCCAATTTCTGACTTCCTCGACCTTATTAGGGTCAACCTCAATACCATCCCGAGATACAATGTGACCCAAGAATGCCACTATGTCAAGCCAGAACTCGCCGTCTGTCCTGTAATGTCTGCAGTACAGTCTTCAGATACTGGCTATGCTCCTCTCTTCTCCTCAAATATATCAGAATATCGTCAATGAAAACTATGACGAACTGATCCAAGTATGGCTGAAACACGCGATTCATGAGATCCGTGAAGATTGTTGGCACGTTCGTAAAATCGAAAGACATCACCATAAACTCATCGTGCCCATAACGTGTCCGGAAGGCTGTCTTATGAACGTCAGACTCTCTCACCTTCAGCTGATGGTATCCGTATCGGAGGTCAATCTTCGAGAACATTGATGCTCCCTGAAGCTGATCAAACAAATCTTCTATCATCGGCAACAGATACTTGTTCTTGACTGTGGAACTGTTCAACTCTCGGTAGTCGATGCAAAGTCTCATACTGCCATCTTTCTTCTTGACAAACAGTGCCGGTGCGCCCCATGGAGAAAAGCTAGGGCGAATGAAACCCTTATCTAGCAAATCCTGTATTTGGATTTTTAGTTCTTTCATCTCGGCATGTGCTAGACGGTAGGGTGCCTTAGAGATTGGCACTGTACCTGGCATGAGCTCAATTGAGAAGTCCACCTCTCTGTCTGGTGGAAAACCTGAAATATCGTCAGGGAAAACACTAGATAACTCACTGACCACATCCACGTCCTCGAGCCTCTGACTGACTGGCTCTGTCACTGATACAATGCTGGCTAAGAATGCCTGACAGCATTTCTTGATAAGCTTCCTCGCACACATGCATGAAATGACGTGCGGTAACTGCTAGTGTCTGGCTGCCTCAAAAATATTACAATTCAATTTGATTAGGGTTAATTAATTACAGCGGAAAGCGAGTTTAAATTTTCTTTACAATGAGACCAAAATATATCATTTGAATGCTAAAAATAGTATTTCATCTCACATCATAACATATGCCCACACATAATCAAACCCAAATACAGACAAATAATCATATCCTCGGGACATGTCCCGGTATATAGATACATATATATACACTGACATAAACTACTAAACCTCAACTCAGATGTGACTCCCTCTGGAAGTAACCTCTCCGGTCTCCTGATATCCTGGAGTACCTGCCATTGTCCACACACAAAGATAACAACAACCCCCCTTGGGGTTGAGCGAAGCTCCGTATGGAACAACCATCATATATACCACATATATCTACACAATGATATATGATATGCAATGCATGTATGTCGTGGAGATATAAGGTCAAATGCCCATCCACTGAGCATGTATCGGAATCAATCGAATCGCTATCAAATCAATGTTCGAGCTAGCACATTGGCCTCAATCAGGAATACTCGTATGATAGCGTCGGCAAAGCGTCATCAAATCCCAAATCTCAATCAATCATCGGGGCCACAAATGACTATGATTTAAGGGTCATATAATACCAAACATTGCATCGTGTTCACAAACCCAAGAATGAAATCAAATCATATCAGGGTATCCAAGGATCATAGCTCAAAGTGCATGTCATGTATCGATGTATGCATCAAACGATGTGTGTTAACAAAATATTTATTTTATACATCGATATTCCAATCATAATGTCATGTATGCCACATCAACTCAACAAAGAAGGCACATAGACACATATTCTCAATCCAATCAATCAAACATTTATCATATGACACAGATACCTGTCGTATGTTACTTGGTCGCAACATACCTCAATTCTTCGTTCCAGTCGATGTAGCTTGAAGATATCAGTATAAGAATATATCTCAGAAGGAAGCTCTCAATGCGAGGATTCCGAATATATAATTTGTTTCAAGTTTGAACAACGTTTCGAGGTGAATTCGGACGATATAAATCAATTCCTCTCTTTTCCCTTCGAACTTCAGAGGAAATGAAAGGATACATATGGAAAAACTCATCCTTATCACTCCTTAAATCGTGCTTCAGAGGTGTGCGCGCATAGGCGCCCCTTGTTCTGCCCACGCGCGTGGGCCTGCGCAGGTGCGCGTCTTATTCTGTCCGAAACGCTATTTTAGATTCCGAATTTGCAAACGTGGTCAACATGAAAGTTGTAGCTCTATATCATAGCTTCCATTTTCAATCAACCTCACTCAATTTGGATATCGTATGCTAGAGTTATGCTCATTCTCCTAAAATGTGTCAGTGTAGGAACTGCAACGCACACGATACACTTAGGATGCTTTTGCCCCTATTTCCAAATGGATTTGGACAAAACTCAAAACATGAAAGTTTTAGTACTATGTATTATCTTTCCAATGAAATTGGTCTCATCCTATTTGGACTAATACTCAGATAACTATGCCAAAAACCATAACATGTGTCACTTGTTCGTTGCCGTTCAGCATACTTTTCAAGCACAAATCAATTTCTAATACAATATTTCCTTATCACCACATATTTTCTTACTTTTATTGTCATGATATACATCATATACGTAATTATATGATAATTTCATGAATTATCGATAATCAACATAAGATTTACGATAATACGATACACGGTCCTTACACACTGACCTCTTTCGAAAGTCTATGACAGCTCCGTTCAACGAAAGCCAATCCATACCTAGAATAATGTCGAACTCGGGCAACGGTAGCACTATCAAATCTGCATGCACCGTATATTTATGTAGCCGAAGCTCCAATCTTTTCACTATCTACGAAGTGAACATCTGATCCCCGGATGAGATCGATGCTCTGAACCCTGAATCCATCGCTACTGGTATGATTCCTAGTCGCTTGATGAGACGAAGGATTCAAATATAAAAAAATGTGTAGCCCCTGAATCTAGCAATGCGTGCATGGCTACACCTGAAATATATATTCTCTCTGCGACAAAATATACCTTCTAATCTAATCGTGTTGAAGCTTAAGAAATTTCTTATTGGCAATTAACCCAAAATCCTCAAAATTCAACGAATTAACCAAATTATTCTTCAAAATCTCGAAATTAATCCTTAGAAAAATTGAAAATTGTCAACTAGCCCCTTAATGTTTCGAGAATTACACTTTGGTCCCCCAAATATTCGAAATATGCAAAGTGACTCCATAAAAATTATCGGTTAATACAATTGGTTCCTAAAATTCTGCAATTAAACAATTACATTCTTAGTCTCAACTAGGTAGAGCATGCGTTCTAATTCTTCCAAGTTATCAATCTCATTAATTAATTCCTCATACAAGCATAAAATCTCATGCAATCATACAATAAATTAAAATCTTAAATAAAAAGGTTATCAATAATCAGTGTCGAATTTGGCTTTGCATCAGCCTCTTCGGCGTTCATCACATAAGCTCGGCCAATAGTAGGGCCCGTGTTCTTAGGGCAGTCTGCTGCTTTGTGACCCTCATGTCAGAAAATGAAGCACATGTAGGTCCCCCACAAACACTTGTCGACATGAAACTTGTTGCACTACGGGCATGGCTGCTTATCATCTGACTTAGGCTCCCCTGAGGAGGTTTCTGCTGCTGGGTCCTCCTAGCATGTCCCTGAGGCTTCTGCTGTCCCTGCTGCCTCGGTGGCCCTGAGTACTGTTTCATCTGAGGCTGGGAGCTGGACTGAGTTTGATGTCGCTTCCTCTGCATATCATAGCCTATGTCTCACAGCGTCTGCTCCGCCTGAAAAGCGCAGGCGGTTGCATCATGATAACCTGTCGGCCTCATCATCATGACGTCCGCAGAAGGGTGGGTTCACTCCGTCTAAGAAATGCCTCAGCTTTTGGGTGGCAACTCTAGCTATCATTTGCACAAAATGTCAGTCCCTGTCGAACTTGCGGATAAACTCCGCCACAGATGAGTCCCCCTGGCGGAGACTGATAAAATCCCTCGTCAGGCGGCCCCTGACGTCAGCTGGAAATTACTTCCCATAAAACAACTCCTTGAACATGTCCCAGGTGAGAGTAGCCTAGTACACTGCATGAGCGGTTCCCTCCTACCAAAGGGATGCATCATCCCTCAAAATATAAATGGCGCACCTGGTCCGGTCGCCATCTCTCATCTGAATGACTTGAAATGCAGCTCCAATGATCGAATCCATCCCTCTGCCAAGAATGAATCAGTAGTGCCCCCGAACTCCTTCAGGTTAAGTCGCATGAACTGCTCATATACATTCACCCGAGGCCTGGGAGCCTGTTGTACCTGCTCCAAGAGCCTAGCCATACCCTCTAGAACTCAGGTAGCTGCATCCATAGGCGACCGTGGTGGTGGTGCAGGGCCTCCGCCGCCTCCAGGAATGTCGTCCTGTCTATCTGCACTAGGGCACGTCTGAAAGGCATGATATCTGAATACAGTCCAATTTTAGACGTAACCCATCAAGCAATTTAATCTAGTTTTTGAAACAAAAATCCTTAAATCGTGAAAGCATTTAAACATGTAATGTAAATCATAACTCATGTAATCATGCAGGTGATAACAGTAAATCATTTAAAACATTTAAAACATAAAAGCTTACAAACTTGAGGCTTGAAGACTGAGCGATAGAAGCTGGCAGTGGCACAACCCTATAAAGGACCCTTGCCCTAATACAAACTGAAACATCTGCTTATTTAAAATGCGAAAACATTTTTTTTGTAAAAGCTCACCTTTTCGAAATATGCACTTAAATATTTTGCATGCATGCAACCCTATTGAAAACATACCATTTAAAAATAATCATAAATATTTAAAAACTTAAAACAGTGTAGTTAAGATGGCCAAACTCGACCAACAGAAAAAGCGTAATATAACGATTCCTAAAACCAGCAACGTAACGAAACCAATGTACAAAATGCTCATGTCCTCTAAAAACTCATAAAAAAACATCATGTGTGGAAGAAATGTGGTCCTCAGGTCGTGCACGCACATCCAGTCCTGCCGACTCAGAGTTTGGCACCTCCAGTCCCCTCAATAACATGCTCACCTGCATCACACACACCTAGTGAGTTTATAGACTCAACACACCTGTACCAGAGATAACAAGTACATATACATAGCACACAACAGTGAAAATATACTGTAATCAACATACCTTTCATGCACTTAAAAATCGTAAATGCAGATATGCTATATGAAATCATTACATGTCAAAAAAGCTCATCATTCATCATTGTTCATCATTTCCTTTATTGAATTCATTTCGTAAATGCAGATATGCTATATGAAATCATTACATGTCAAAAAAGCTCATCATTCATCATTGTTCATCATTTCCTTTATTGAATTCAGTTCATTAGTTGTGACTGTCATACATCATTCATCATTTACGATGGATCCATCATACATATAACCGCGGTACCCGGCAGCTGTCAGACAACAGTGACTGTATTACCTATCCACTGTGCCTAGGCCTCATCACCATCATTTACATATACGTCTTAAGAATTTACATATACATCGATAGCCACAACTAATTCTCATCCTTAAAAACATCATCATTTTCATCACTTATCAAAATTATGCACATGCGTAACATTTCTTAAAACCAAGCATGCAACGTATATTTCTTAAAACCAAGCATGCAACATATGATCATGCTGCATAGACATAAAAAAAAACATGATAAAATGTGCTCGGGACGCTGCCGGGACAAAATCTCGACTCGGTGCAAAATGGTCCCTTGGTAACCCAAAATGACCATTTTACCCCGGACCTCTATATTTCGACCAGAAGCTTATCAAACTCCTTAAATCATCCCAAGACATTTATAAAAGTGTTACTTAGATGTAAACTCGAGTCCGTTCTAAAACTTCATCGAGTCGCATTAAAACTTGCACCGGGGTCCCGGTTTTAACCCGAATCGACCCGAACTTTAACCAAATTAATCCAAACTTACACCATGCCTAAAATACATCCTATCAGCCTCTAACCACATATTCCATCCCGCTAAAACCCATGAAAACGAGCCCGTAAGTTTCTGGAAATTTCTGCTACTCCCCATTCGAACCCTAGATGCACCATACTCGAAAACTAGCCCCTAAGCTCTACTGTCTCGCACCAGCCACGAACCAAGCCACCTAGGACCAAGACCAGACTCTACTGTATCTACCTTACCCATGGCTATACTCCCATGCAAGCCGTAACTCATCCTCGATCGCTAGTCCCCAAGAAAGCACAACCCGCGGCCAACTCATCTACCCTATGATCGATCGGCTTCAGGGGTGGCTCCAGCAGTGTTCGAGCTATCCTCAACCAAGACTCAGACCCATCGTGGTCTGGTTTAAGCCTTGGATCTGCCCTTGCACTGCCAGCTCCACTCCTTTCATGTGATCTCCCCAAAAACTGCACCAAGCACAACACTACACCTCACGGCATCTAGCGTACCGCAGCATACCTCGACTCCAGCCTATTGACAGAAATAAAACACCGTTCATAGCCTCATAAAAGTATGAACTCGGCAGCCCCTTTGCAACAATTCAAGAAAAACGTGAGTTGATCAAAAGAATGCTTGAGTTTGCAACAAAAACAAAAGAAACTTATAACACTAAGCTAGATCGATGGTTTTACATGCACTAACATAAATTTTTTATAATATCAGCATGTATGATACACAAAGGAAGAAAAATGCGTGCCTTGATGAATTGTGCTCGAAAACTTTGAAGAATATTGCGTCGGGGAGGCACCGGAGAGACGGAGAGAAGGTTATCTTGAACATGAATGGAGGACCGAATTTCTCCAGCAAGGTTTTGCTGAAACCGAAGGGAAAAGCTGCTGAGATGAGGGTGTGGGTGGCTGCTAATGATTAGATTTAGGTTTAGGATTAGTTTAAGGTATTTTTAAATGCTAAATAATGCACTAATGGGCCAAAAATAAGGATTAAGGGATAGTTGGGCCCATTAAGCATAAATCAAATTCAAAAAGCCAAAAACTGTTCTCAAAAAATATGTCGTTTATGTATGTTTTTGAAAATATCACCCGAGCCCTCAAAAGGCCTCTGAATCGATAAAATTTGCGTAGCGATTAAAAATATGCTCTGACGGGTAAAAATATCCCATAAAACTCATTTCTTGAAAAATACATGTAAAACACCTTATATTAATTAATAAAAATTAAACATGTAATAAAAATAATTTCCCTGATAATTCTCCGGTCTCCGTTCCTCGATCGAGCCCGAAATGCATCTAAGAACCCTAATGCGTGAACTTTTAAAATAATCATGAAATGAATCCTATCATGCAATAATTATGCACTAAATGCATAAAAATAAATAAACACATCTTTTAAATAAAACCCCTAGATTGCATTCATTTAGATTACGTAAATTAAATTCCTGGACCTTACAATCGCCCTTCAGCAGATAGATGGTACAGCGAACTCGGTCAGCGTCCGCCATATCCATGTTACAAAAGATCACCTCTAAAGATCGAATCCATCCCTCAGCAACGAATAGATCAATAGTGCCATGAAAATCCTCAGGGTTCATCCTCCTAAATCGCTCATATGCAACCTTCGGTCTAACCCTCAATCCATTTCCTACATGTTGCTCTAGTAAACGTGCCATACCGGCTAGTACATGGGCACTAGCATGTTGATTAGGTGATGGGTGTGGAATCTCTTCCTCATGTCTATCCTCACCATTCCTACGTAAAATCCTTCTAGGAGGCATCTCTGTATACGTCGTCCAAACCACGTAAACAACATGCACTTAAAATTTTTAATGCAACATGCAACTAACATTTATATCATGTATTATAAAAGCACTTTATAAAAAAATTTAGCATATAAAATATAAAGCAGTAAAAACTCATATATTTGTCACGTGAATTCTTGAGCTTCTCGGAGTGACAGTACATAACCCTTTGGGGAAAATCTTGACTCTGATACCAACTGAAACGTCCACTAATTTTTACTTTAAAATTCTACTCTATTTTTAATTTTTTTAAACATAAACTTCAAAAATCACCATTCAAACTAAATTAACATTTTTATTGATCAACATGTCTTAATGGCAGCGTGTCTTAATCTATCTGTCTTAATTGCTTCTCCTTTGATCGTGCAACATTCCAGCCCTCGTTTTATCGCCTTACCGACTCTTTTCCGTCCCTAGATCATGTCTTAATGGCAGCGTGTCTTTAGGATTCATAATGTTTTTCAAATAAACGTAAAAACATTCAAACTTTGCAAATAAGCGTAAACTCGTAAACACCCATCGAGCGTAAATATTTTTCATGCATAAACAATTTAAACATGCATATTATGATTTGAATGTTGCATCAAAGAGTTTAGAAAACGTGTCTTTGCTTTTAAAACGCTCGAATATGTGATCGTCGGCAAGGAAGGATGACCGGGCGACGAAGACTCATGGCTTTTCTCCCTTGATGATTTTCAAAATTATGTGGGTGTATTGTGTGCATTTTTGGTCTGATATGGTGCTCTCAAAAGCCTAGGTAACATAATTATAGATTTTAATTTTTGCATGTTAATGGGCTTTGGTTTTGGGCCTCAAAGTATAAGAGCAATTGAGTCTACTCAATTTAGTTAAATTGGGCTCAATAACTCTTATTTAATTAAAACATAAATTTTTATAAAATTTAGTTTCTAAAAATAATATTTTGATCTTTTAAAAGCTCCTCGTTTGCCTAAAATCAGCTTCCCTGAAAAAATCGAGCTCGACTCGTAAAATAATTTGAACTCCACTATTTTTAGAAAAATTAAATCATTTTTAATCATATTAGGAAGCCTTGAAAATATTTAATGAAAAATAAATATTCTTGTCTTGTTCGTCATTGGTCTTCTTTCCCCAATCTATTATCGAATATTCGGGTAAAATCCTTCAATTTCATGAAAACATGCCATATAATCATTTAATCATGCAATCATACTTTTAATTATATAATATGGATCAAGTAAAAATTTAAAGTCAATTAAATAAAACAATTAAGCAATTCAAATAATTTGCATACATGTGGTTTACGTGGGTTTGGTTTTTCGAAAGTTACACGATGTGTTCATTTTGTTCTTGAGTCAATCTCTCTGTTTTGTTCTGATTTTAGCTCTTTATTCATTCCATTTCTTTACGTTTTTTTCGTTCCGATGTGATACATCCGTTTGATATGATTCGAATAATGGTGCATCGGGAAATCCTGTGAGGGAAAAAACCGTAGAGGGAGACTGTCTATGGGAGAAGGCCCCAAAGGGAGCCCAAATGCAGGAAAAGGTCAGAAGGGGAGCCCATTTACAGGAAAAGACCCCAGAGGGAGCTCAAAATCAAAGATATTCCATGGTCATCATAATGTGATTTTTTGATAATATCTTATAAGGTTATATTCCATACGTTCTGATTTGATAAGGATTCTGTTATGATATGTTCTGTGTCAGATACGATAAGTCCTAAATTTTGTTCATATAGTTCTGTTGAATTCTGTTAGTGTTATAATATTTTTCAAAGATATGTATATGTATAATATGTTATTCTGATATTCGATCGGCTTCCACTTGCTGAGTGTTATCCAAAATGCTCTCCATCCTACGTCCCTTCCCATATAGGTGAAAGAGACGGAACAAGATCAATTTTGGGGCTTATGAAGTAATCTCGAGTTACGAAGATCAAGTCCTTGATTTCAAGTTTATAGTTATTCATATGAGCTTCCGCATTTCGCTTTTTTCTTTCTAAGAATAGCTTCCACATTATTCGCATTTTGGAGATGTAAAGACATTGTTCTTTAATGAATTAGACTGGTTTTGGCTATTTTCTACGAGACTTATTTTTTTCAATGAAATTGCTAAACAATGATGGATGTTATCTACGTCTGGGTCTCGGGACGTGACATTTAGGTGGTATCAGAGCCGCCAGGTTCATAATCTGTCTGGATATTAATATCCTTCCTATCCAAATCGTTCCTGCAAATCAAACTCATCCTCCATCGATTAGATTTCCAAATTCAAGTTGTTGCCAATTGTGGAAATATTCGAATGACTTATATCTTCGCATATAAATCTCCAAACTCGATCTCGTCCACTATTCCATACTTTTCGTCTATGTAAAATTTCTTAAATAGCCACTTTTGGAAAATCCCACAGAAGATTTTATGTTAGATCAAAATGTTTTACTTTTCTGATAATGTAACTTTGATATTTTCCGTTATTCTGATACTAAGCCATTTAATTCGATTTCTCTAGGAGATGGCCACCCCTCGTACTCGTGCTGAAGCCTCCCTTAGCATGCATCATCTTATCATTGACAGTCAAACCTGAGAGATTGCAGCCCTAAAGGCACAATCACTAGAGAGAAACAAGAGCTCATGGAAACTAAGGACCTGCTTCAGACTGATGTATGTCATCTCACCCGTCACCTTGATCGAGCATAGAGCCAACTCACCCTAACCCCACGTAACCTATTTCACGTGGTATGACTAGTTGCCCTTAACTGAGAGTTGATAGAAAAGATTAAAACTGAGAAGGATCTTGCCACCCGCTCTAATCACCAGCACGAATACCTTGCTAGCAAGCAAGAGCATTACCTCGCCAAACTTCATGGCCTATGGATAGACTGCAAGAACAAAATAACTATCTACATCTCATCGTGGAAAACATGGAAGAAGAAAAAGAAGTGCATATGGATGTAGATGAAGAAGACAATGATGATGAAGACTTGATAAACTAGGCTGGACTAGTATTATGGTTGTAATAAAAAATATAATATGAAAAAAAAGAAGTGTAACCTTTCTTTTTTAAATAAAAACTTTATTATTATCCTTATGATAATTCTTGTTTCAATGAATTTGAATCTATTATTATATAAACACACCAGTTAAACCCTTTTTCACCCTTTTTAGGTATAGGACATGGATGCCCAAGCTAATATATCTGAACTTCAAGAAAAACTAAGGAGAAAGGATTCGGCATATGAGGCATTAAGGAAAACAAACGCCAAGCTAGAAAGAGATAAATATCAGTTGGATCGGAATAACATATGCTTGGAAGATGACCTTATCAAGCTTGAGAAGAAGAAAATAGATTGCGTGAAGAAGTTAAACGCTATGCTGCTAACCAGCTCAATCAAATGTAGAACAATATGATCAATGTGGAGGATTTCGAGGAAGAGCTCGAAGGAAACCCCAAGGAAAATCTTGTAGAAGAAGAAGATGTCATGGATATAGAATATGAAGAAGTCTTAGATGATCAGGATCGACCCCTAGAATAAGAATATATTGTATTAAGGTCAATTGAACCATTCACTTTTTCTATCTAAACACTCAATTTTATGTCTTTTGAAAACTTAATGAAAATTATTTGGTTGTGCATTATTTGACTTCCATTTTACTGAATCATACATTTGCCTATATAAGACTTAGAAAACTTTATGATGATAAGAAATGGCAAGCAAACCACAAAGAAAAAATCGTAACCCACGCTACGCCAACCGCAACGAAAATGGAAACGAGAACCTACCTCCACCTCCACCTCAACCACCAAGGGTTAACCTTAGCCAAGAAGACATGATGGAAATTGCAACTGTTGTGACCACAACACTATAATGGTTTATGAACCCAAAAGCCAATGCCAACAACCACCACAGGAACCTCAACCACACGGTATTAAGTAACACTATGAGCCCCTCCGAAGAAACCGAGTCCCAATCTTTGATGGAAACCCTGATTCGGAAGTTGGTTATAATGGGATCAAGAACGTGGAAACCCAACTTCATCTGCTGGAAGTCCCCGAAGAACTTATAGTAGAAGTGGTGACACCATTCCTAGAAGAGAGATTGTGAAAATGGTGGAAAACCATCTCACGAGTCATAGATGATGCGGAAAAGATCATATGGAAGATACTTCGAAGAGAAATTTCGAAGAAATATTACACAACAAAGTTTCATTTGCAAAAGCTAAGTGAATTTGAAGGCTTTAGAAAAACTCCGAATATGACGGTGAGAGATTATACCTTAAACTTCAATGATCTCGGAACTTATGTCCCAATCATTATGATAGATGAGACTTTGAAGATGCACCGTTTCAAGAAAGACTTGGGCAGCTGAATCCAGCAGAACTTATTTGTATATTAACCCACCAATTTTTGCGACTTAATGGGAGCAGCTATGTGCGTTGAAACTGACATCAAGCATTGTGATGAAGAAATAAAACTCAAACGGTCCTTCGTTGGTCAGTCTCCCCAAGGTTGATAGAGTTTCAAACGGCCCAACAATTCAAGTGGTCCATCGAAAGGAATGTTTAGCTCCTCCAACGACAAAGAAATATATCATTGTCCCAATTGCAATATCCCACTTGGGGGAATGCTACAGGAAGTCTGGTGCTTGTTTCAAATGATGGAAATTAGGACATTTGATAGCTGATTGCCTGGAAAAAAAAAAAGGATAAAGGGACCATGCCAAACATGGATACTAACAGGCCAAAATGAAACAAGACCAATGCTCGAGTGTTCTCCATGACCCAAGATGAAGCGGACAATACCAATGACGTTGTAGTAGGTACCTTCCTAATAAACAAAATGTCTGCATATGTATTTTTTGACTACGGTTCTATCAATTCATTTATGTCTAAAATATTAGTCAAGAAACTAAAACTTGAATGAGAAACTCTTAGCGAACCACTAAGAGTAGCAACACCTGCTAGCAAAATAATTGAAACCCATAAAGTGAACCGGAACTGGAAAATTTGCATCAATGAATGAATTCTCGAGGAAGAATTGATTCAACTCAATATGGTGGAGTTCGACGACATCCCATGAATGGATTGATTAGCCAAAAACCATGTCTTGGTAGACTGTCAAAGAAAGAGTGTTAAATTACATACTTCAAACCAAGAGGAAATCGTCTATAATGGTAAATCCAAGGAACAAAAAGAACAAAAATATATTTTATCTGCATTTTAGACCTGAAGGGCCATAAAAAGCAGTAAAGAGATTTACCTATAAGTGATAAACGAGGTGAATGTAGAAACTACCCCAAGATTAGAAGATATTCCAGTCATACAAGAGTTTCCGGATGTCTTCCTCGAGGAAATACCTGGAAAAATTCCTAACCACAAAGTGAAGTTCAAAATTAATTTGGTCCCTAGTGTCGCACCGATCTCAAAAGCGCCATACGGAATGACTCCAACAGAGTTAAAGGATCAAATCTTGGAGTTGATGGACAAAAAATAAATCCAACCTAGTGCATCTCCGAGGGTGATATTCCTAAAACATCTTTCAAGAGAAGATACGGACAGTATGAGTTCACGATAATGTCTTTTGGTTTGACAAATGCTCCAACAGTATTCATAGATCTCATGAATAGAGTTTCAAGTCATACCTTAACAGGTTTGTGGTAGTATTTATATATGATATCCTTGTGTACTCATCAATTGAGAAAGATCACAAGGAACATCTTCGTCTCACTCTACAGACGCTTAGAGAAAAAAAAACTATACCCAAATCCTAAATTCAATAAGTGTGAATTTTGGCTAAAATGCATAGCTTTCTTGGTCACATAATCTCAGAAAAAAACATATCAGTGTACTCCAAGGAAGTTGAAGCAATCATGGACTGGTCTCAACGAAAACGGTAACCGAAGTATGAAATTTTCTAAGTTTAGCTGGATATTATAAAAATTTGTTGAATGATTTTATTCAATGATCATTCCTCTCACTAAACTCACACAGAAAACTCAAAATTAAATTGGAATGAAGAGTGTGAGAAAAGTTTTGAAATCCTGAAAAATAAACTCACTTCTACCCCAGTACTGGTACTCCCTGACGAAGGAGAGACTTTCACAATTTATAGTGATGTGTCGTAGGGAGTGTTGGGATGTGTGTTCATGCAAGAAGGACATGTAATTGCTTGTGCATTAAGACAATTACAACCTTATGAGAAAAATTACGGAACACAAGGATTATCATTTAACCATAAATTATCATCCGAAAAAGGCAAACAAGGCTATTGTGCAAAGTCGAAAGGAAATGAGGAGTGTAAATTTATCTCTTTCAGCACAACCATGCTTTCAGGAATAAATCAAGTTGAAACAAAACCAAGATTTATACTTGAAAAAATTAAGGAACAACTCAAAGTAGGGAAAGCCCAAGAATTTCAAACTGATGAGAAAGGCGTTCTATGGATGAAAGGATGTTTGTGAGTATCAAACATTGATGGAATTCGAAAGAAATGAAGTCTGAGGCATACAAGTCAAAATTTTCAGTTCATCCAAAAGCGCCACGATGTACTGAGATTTTAAAAAGAATTACTGATGGAATAGAATGAAGAAAGATGTAGCTGACTTTGTATCTAGGTACAAAATCTGTCCAAATGTCTAACCCGAACATCAACGACCTGGAAGACTTATGCAGCCACTAGAAATACCAAAACAGAAGTAGGAGAACATTTCCATGGACTTTGTGGAAAGATTACCAAAATCAGAGCAAACTCATGATGAGATTTGGGTAATCGTTGATAGGTTAACCAAACATACACATTTTTTACATGTTCGAATGAACAACAATCGAGACAAACTAGCCACCCTATACATAGATAACATAGTAAGATTACACGGTGTTCCTACAAGCTTATTATCCGACAGAGACCCAAGATTTACGTCCTGATTTTGGAAAAGTTTTAAAGAAGCTATGGGGACCAATGTCACTCTCACCACTACCTATCACCTTGAAACATATGGCCAAACTAAAAGTACAATTCAAACCCTTGAAGACATGTTGATGGCATGTGTTCTAGATTTCTGTGAAAATTGGAGTGAACATATACCCCTAATAGAGTTCACTTATAATAACATCTACCACAGGAGTATCAAAATGGCTCCTTATGAAGCACTTTATGGACGAAAGTGTAGGTCACCACTATACTGGGGTGAAATCGGAGAGAAAGACAACACATGACATGAACTGGTTCAAATAACTATGGATAAAGTAGCTATCACCAGGGATAAATTCAAAGCAGCACAAGATCTATCAAAAGAGTTCACAAAGATTATACAGAGTCCTTAATGCTCTACAATATTTGAACTTGTTAACGACTAATAATAACTTGTTGTTGGCATCACGAATCGGCATATAGGACAGTAATGGCTAGTCTTGAGCCACTTCTTGATGTAATCCTCGTGAAAAATATGCGAGCACGACATGGATACAACTTCACAACCCACGTAGAAATCTTCGAGACAGATCGAACAACCCCTTTTAAATTTCAATATAAATAAAAAAAGTAGTGAAAATAAAAAGACCCGTACTCAGACGGGTCTGAAAAATTGGACCCGAGACCCGTCCGATGACACATTTAGCATGCCCAAATCCGCCCCATACGCGCGGGTCCATTGCGGGTGTGGGTAAAACCCGGACCCATTGACATTCTTAGTTATGGATATTTTTCTCATGATAAAATATAAATTTTGTTTTGTATTTTTGTATTTATTATTTTTTACAATAATATCATAATTTCAAAATACATTCTTGTACATGTATTTATTTAAATAAATAATTACATTTTAAAAATCGTGGTTCTCGCATCTACTCTTCTGTGTGCACACAATAGTCTGCAAACCACGTTATTTAGGTAAACGCACTGGGCTAACCATATGCGACTGGCTCACCTGAGAAGTGCACACACAATAGTATGCAAACTACGTTATTCAGGTAAACTACACTGGACAAACTTTGTTCAATAGACCCACCTGAAAAAGTGTTGATAGGAAAATCGAACTCTTGATCATTGGTCAAATACTTAAATACTTTATCAACTCCAACACCACAAAAAAATTGAACAATACCTCTTTAAATCTATATAATGGTCAATACATATATCAATATATTATTATTGTTTTTATTATCATATAATTAAAGTAGATACCCTTTGTTTAAAATTTATAACTACACCTTTTTTTTAATAATTTTTTTGGTGAAACTTTTTTTCTCTTTCCCTAAAATATCTCTTTTTCAAAATCTTTTAATCTTATTTTTAGGGAGATAAGATAGGTAATTAATTTTGAAATTATTTTAGAATAATTTATCATATTTTAAATTTAAATATAATTTTTTTATATGTATAATTTTTAATTTGTGAACAATGATTCACACAGTCATTAATATCAAAATTAGTTAAAAATAAAAATAAAAAATAGAATCACCTTGTGATTATGAACAATTGGAGAAGTCAAATCATTAAAAAAAACGCAGAAACAAAACATATTTATCAAAAGATTTTACAAAGATTATACAGACTCATTAATGCTCTACAATATTTGAACTTGTTAACGACTAATAATAACCTGCTGTTGGCATCACGAATCGGCAGATGGGACAGTAATGGCTAGTCTTGAGCCACTTCTTGATGCAATCCTCGTGAAAAATGTGCGAGCACGGCATGGATACAACTTCACAACCCGCGTAGAAATCTTCGAGACAGATCGAACAACTCTCTTCGTCGTTTTCGAGAGTAGTAGTCTTGATCTCCAAATATTCGTCCATGGAAGATTCTGAAGCCGGAACCATCTCAGAATTGTCCTCTTCCTCCGACAGTTGAGCCGTCAATTCCATGGCAAGATTTTCATCAACATGTCTGTTACATTCCACTAAAACATTGAAGGGAATGACCAAAACATTGTGCTGCGGAGGCATAAGCCTCAAGAGATCTTTCGCGACGGCGAATGCAAATTTGCTTAACTTTCGACGGTTGTGATCGTCCAGAGACCACTGTCCCAGCTCCCGATCGATCATTCGGCATGAATATTCGGGGTCCATGAGTTGTTTGATATCCATACGAACTGATTTTCTCATGAAACTAAATTGAACGTTGTGTCGGAGGACGACATCATCATAGTATTCGCACACGACGAGGTCACAATTAAAATCGATATCCACATGAAATTGAGTTTCACGAGCGGTAACCAGAGACGAATGTATTCTAGGGCTGTACTGGGCTGTAGCCCAGCCCACTTTTTTAATAATTTAGCGACGGTTTTTCAAAAACCGTCGCCAATATTTGCGACGGTTTTAATTGCACCGTCGCTACTAGTGACTGTTTATTCAAACAGTCGCTAATAACAGTCGCTATTAGCGACTGTTTTTTGAAAAACAGTCGCTTTCAAAAACCGTCGTACATCAATGTCTTAGTCCAATCAAGTCCCGTTCATTTACAAGGATGAGACCAAATTTATCCTCTGATCCGCCCCACCTCAATTCTACAAAATTTTTCTCCCAAGTCCCAAGCCCTTTAGCGACAGAATAGAATTGCGGACTCCCGAAGAAATCGAATTGCTCATCGGCAAGGCAACAATCCAGGTAAGAATCGGCTATACATTTTTTATTTTGTTTTTTATAGCTTCTCTGTGTGTGATTTGTGGTTTCTTGATTGTTTGTTGTTGAGTTGTTGAGTGACTATTACTTGTTTATTTGGTTAATAATTATTTTATTCTTGTTTAGGATTATAAATTGAACTATTTCATAATGGAATATCAATCTGCTGCAAAGAAAGGAAAAAAATTGATATCCTCTTTCTTTAAGAAGAGAGATCGTCAAGCTAGTGAAGATACTTCAATTCCTACGGTCCTTACAATGCAACATCAATCCAGTGAAAGTCTTCTATTTCCCAATATCCAAATTCCTTCATGTTCATCTCCTAGAGACGATCATCAGTCTTCGTCTACTTTTATTGAACGAGATCCAGGAAAAAGAAAACAGATATGTGAATATCATGTTAATGTACGAGATGAGATAAGACGTTCATATCTAAATATGGGGCCTTATCAACCAGATATGTTGGAGTATCCAGGTACAAAATTTGGAAGCCAGAATCGTCGTTTTCAGAAAAAATGGTTTCAGAAATTTTATTGGTTGGAGTATTCGCCTTCAACAAATAAGGCATATTGTTTCTATTGTTTTCTTTTCCTGAATGATGTTAATTCATCTAATATCTCGGCATTGGTCAATGAAGGATTTGACAATTGGAAAAGGGTAAACCAAGGAAAAACATGTGCTTTTCTTGCCCATATTGGTTCTGCAGCTTCTTCACCTCATACTATGTGTGAGAGAAGGGCTGAAAATTTGATGAGGCCCACAAAACATATTGATAAAGTGATTCATGCACAATCTAAAGAGGAAAAAGATAAAAATCGTCTGCGTTTGAGCACCTCAATTGTAGCTGTTCGTTGGCTAGCACTTCAAGGTTGTGCTTTTAGAGGTAACGACCAATCTCTATCTTCATCTAATCGTGGACATTTTTTTGAATTGGTGAAGGCTTTTGCAAAAATGAATATAGAAATTGATGAAGTTGTGCTTGAGAATGCTCCAAAAAATGCCCAATATATCGCTCCAGAAATTCAGAAAGAGATTTTACATATTATGGCCAATAGAGTACGACAGATGGTTCGTGAAGAAGTTGGAGATAAATTGTAACGTACCGTACTTTTACTACTTCAAAATTTGCGGAAAAATTAAAAATTTTCTTAAACATAAAATTTCATACGATCGTCACTTGTCATTTAACTTAATAATATTAAAATCAACATTCCCAATTAATATTTTCCAACAAAGTACTTATTTCAAATCATCTCACATCCAATATAAAAACATAATATTTTAAAGTTTTCATAAAACATAAACATAGTGGTCCTCGGGTTTAGCCTTCCGCTCAGTCCAAGCCTGCCCCTTGGTCGCCACCTCCTGTCTCCTCTTCAACGTACTCACCTGCATCGTTCAAGTCTAGTGAGTCTAAAGACTCAACACGTATAAACTGGGAATAACGAGTATTACATAATAAAACCACATACAACTTCAAAATATAACATATATACTTGAAACTTAAACTTTCATAATAACTTTAAACTTCCGCTCAGTCCAATCCAGCTCCAGCACCTCCTGCTGCTGGAGCTGGATTCCCTGCAACCTGTGCGAAAAACTGCGTCATAGCTGCAAGCATCTGCACCTGCATATCTGGAGGTGGAGGAGGAGGAGTGGCTCTTTCCCCATCACGAGACTCTCGGTCCTCATCCCTAGCTCCACGGGCAATCAAACGTCTAGGAGCCATACTGTTCTAAAATTACCCAATACGTAAACCCAACATGCATATGAACATGATATAAATAACATAGGATTCACGTAACTGAACTTAAAAGTATGGACATGCTGAAAATAATAACTTAATGCATACTACACTAACATAAATCTTTGAAAACTTAAAACTTACAGACTTGAGGTGTGACCTTATGAGCTTCTTGCGACTGGAAGTAGGCATAACCCTTTACAAGAACACCGCTCTGATACCAACTGTAACGTCTCAGATTCGACGACTGTCTTCACTGTACCAAGACGAGTCTTTCCAGCGTGCTTATGTCCTCACTCACACGCACCCTGGGAAACTTCCCAGGAGGTCACCTATCCCAAAATTGTCCCAAGTCAAGCACGCTTAACTTTGGAGTTCTTATGTGATGAGCTACTGAAAAGAAGATGCACCTTCGTGATATGAGTAGTACCAATCAAATCTTTTAAGCCCTCTTCAACTGTACAGTCCATTACATTGAACAGTCTCGGAATCCCTCTCATTCCTGTGTGTGATCGGTTCATTCATGTTCCCTCCACCTAGAAGCCTGCCAGGAGCCGCTCATTGTCCGTGCAACCTTATGGCACCGGCGATCATCCCCCGCCCTCTTCGGCCCCGGGCCTCACATGCCCACCAGCTTCTGCTTGGTTCGTCCCCGAACCACACCGTACTAAGAGAGGTCGGCTCTGATACCAACTGTAACGTACCGTACTTTTACTACTTCAAAATTTGCGGAAAAATTAAAAATTTTCTTAAACATAAAATTTCATACGGTCGTCACTTGTCATTTAACTTAATAATATTAAAATCAACATTCCCAACTAATATTTTCCAACAAAGTACTTATTTCAAATCATCTCACATCCAACATAAAAACATAATATTTTAAAGTTTTCATAAAACATAAACATAGTGGTCCTCGGGTTTAGCCTTCTGCTCAGTCCAAGCCTGCCCCTTGGTCGCCACCTCCTGTCTCCTCCTCAACGTACTCATCTGCATCGTTCAAGTCTAATGAGTCTAAAGACTCAACACGTATAAACTTGGAATAACGAGTATTACATAATAAAACCACATACAACTTCAAAATATAACATATATACTTGAAACTTAAACTTTCATAATAACTTTGAACTCTCATAAACTTCTTTGAACTTGAACATACATACTTTGAAACTTGAACTTTCATAAACTTGAGCTTTGCATAAACTTTGAACATACATGCATACATAATATGACGTGCCATCACATAAACTTTTCTTTAAACATGCTTTCATACTTCAACATACTTAACTTCATCATTTTGCGTAGAGGATGTTTCAAAGCAAGTGACCCATAACATAATAAATGCCTGATCAGACAAACCACAGTACTGGGCTGACAGGGACATATCCACTGCCACATACATGAGATCCCTGTTCATAATTTAACAGGCCAGTTGATCCACGTTCATAATTTAACGCTTCACAACCACGATCTAACCCGTTCATAATTTAACGGGCGGATTGGTCCCCGTTCATAATTTAACGCTTTCCAATCTTAACTTCAAACCCGTTCATAATTTAACGGGGTGGAGAGGTCCTCGGCCACGTTCACCGACTTCCAAACCCATTCACTTTTGGTCACAAGACATTTAGCATACCTCAAAAACTTCAAATATTTTCTTTGCACGTCATACATACTTACTTTGCATTGAGGGATTCGTTGGATGTCAATCGGGTCGTTGCTGCAACATACTAATATGAATACATAAACTTAACTTGTACAACTTAAACGTAAATGTCATGCTTAATCCCAAGCTAAATAAATTCTTAGAACATTCTATAATTTCCCATGACATAACCCTGTAAAACATCATATTAAACCATGGTATAAAACCTCAAATCAAACCTTAAATAATAAAAGAATATACCTAAAATCTGAAGGTACACGGACCCCATCCCTAGGTCCGTATCATGGTCCGTGTCCGTGCGCTTAAAAATTGTTGTGATGAAATAAGAAGGCACGGACACCGTGCCTACCTCCGTGTCCGGGTCCGTGTCCGCTCTGTTCGACGAATTATTTTATGAAAATTTTGCGACATGTCTATTCTCCCAATTAACACATAAGGCATCAAGATTCATCACTATGAGACCATTCTAGGACACCATAACAATGAACTAAACTTTTATAATCACCCTACAATTCATACGACCCAAAATATTGTCATTTATATTAAAGTTTATTTCTTACGACATCTTAATAATTCAAGCTCTTAACGACATGAATCAAAACCTCAAAAACACTCTAAACATCATTACTAACTTTCTTATATGCAGCAACGATCACCCGTCGATCCCCAACAAAGCCTGCAACATAAAAACTTCAAGAACATATTAAAATTCATAACTTTCTTGAAACACGATTTGAGCAGTCATACTAAAAACTCCATAACTCACTCGTTTTTAATCCAAATAACTCGAATTTTATATCAAATCGAACGTATCAAAAAGATCTACGTTTTTGTAATTAAAAGTTTTCTCAAAATATGTACTGAAAAATCGCAGATTTCGAAAGAACAGCGAAACATGAGTTTTCGGATCTAAAAATAGCAGTCATACTAAAAACACCCTAAATCACTCGTTTTTAATCCAAATAACTCGAATTTTATATCAAATCGAAGGCATCGAAAAGTTGTACGATTTTCACGTTGAAATTTTTCTCAAAATCAATACCAAAAAATCGCAGTATTTTACAGAACAGCAAAAACGTGAATTTGGTGATCCAAAATTGTTTCAAACTTGATCTAGACGTGATTGCTCAAACTTCTACGCATCACACATATAATTTTTGCATCAATAACAACACAACGCTTAATATGACAAGATCGATGCATCAAGAACAGAATATACGTGCCTTTTGATATTTAAAAATACCGAAACGACGATATCGAAGCGGAGATGATACGGGAGACGATCCGGGACGAACTTAGCTCAATTTCTTCAAAGAAAACTTACTAAATATATGCTGGAAATTTTTAGAGGAGATGTGCTCGTTGAATGAAAAAAAAAGAAGGAAGAAAATGAAATAAATAAATTGAGAGAGGAGTGTTTTAAAAACACAACCTTCTCTTTAGTCAAAAAGTTTAATAGCATGTTTTGTTTTGTGTTTTGTGTTGTGTGTATGTGTGTGTAAATGTGTGAGTGTGTGTGTGAGTCAAAGTGTGTGTGCTTGTGTGTTGATATATATATGTGTGTATATATATATACCTACATATAAATAAACAATTGTAACATATGTATTTAATATACTAAAAAATCTATTTAAAAACATTTAACATACTAATTTAAAATAAATCTCATATTAACCCCATTATAAATTTTAAATTTAAATAAAATGCACAAATACTACAACTTTAAAATTTTAAAATCAATTAATCATTTAAATAATTAAGCTCTTAAATTACTAAAATTAATTAAATTATTTAAAATACTCCATCCTTATCTTAAATAAAATACTGCATTAAAATTTACTAAAAAAAAATCGTCCCTATCTCCTTTCCTCGATCTCGCCTCGAATAATCGCTTGAAACATAAAACTCTAGAAAACATTTTAACATACATTAAATAAACAAAAATAATTAAAATAATAAATTTCATAAATTAAATATATGCATGGATTTTACGTATACTATTTTGGGCTTTACATAAATACTTCTGTATTCTTGTTGATGAAGCCCGAGATATATCTAAACGAGAGCAAATGGCCATTATATTGAGGTTTGTGAACAATCATGGGATTTTGACAGAAAGATTTTTTGCCATCAAAAGTGTTAGTGACACTACCTCAATGAATTTGAAATATGAGATATCAAATGTTCTTGTTCATCATGATCTCCATGTTAAGAAAATCAGAGGCCAAGGATATGATGGTGCTAGCAATATGCGTGGAGCGTGGAATAGACTTCAAGCATTATTTCTCAAAGATTGTCCCTATGCATACTATGTCCACTGTTTTGCACATCGTTTACAACTGACATTGGTTTCTGCAGCTAAGGATGTTAGTGTTATTTGGGAATTCTTTTCTCATTTGGACAATATTGTTAATATTGTCACTTCTTCTACTAAGCGCATTGCTGAATTACATACTCCACAGAGAAATGAAATTGAGTATATGTTGTCAATTGGAGAACGTGATTCTGGAAGTGGTGCAAACCAGATTGGTAATTTGCAACGAGCAGGAGCTACTCGTTGGAGTTCTCACTATGATTCGGTAAAAAGCTAGATAGGTATGTACACTGCAACTTGCAAAGTTTTTTAAGTTCTCAGTGATTATTCTCCAAATGGAAGAGTTAAGGCTGAAGTTCGGGGGATTTACAGAAACATGGCAAGCTTTGAATTTGTGTTTATTTTGCACTTAATGCATAAAATTATGAGAACAACAGATACTCTTTGTCAAATTCTTCAAAGAAAATCTCAAGACATTTTGACTGTTATCACATTTGTCACTACTACCAAAACTTGCCTTCAAGAATTTAGAGAATGTGGGTGGAATGAATTTCTTCAGGAAGTTAAAGTTTTTTGCTCAAGAAATGAAATTGATGTACCTGACCTTGATTGTCTATATAAGATTGGACGTTCCTGTCGGCAAACTACAATAGAATATCTTTACCACTTTGATGTTTTTAATGCAGCAATAGATTTCATTTTGATGGAGTTAAATACTCGGTTCAATGAGTCATCGGTGGAACTTCTTTCTCTTAGTACAGCTTTAGATCCTAAAAATTCATTTGACTCATTTAACAGTGATGATATTTGCAAGCTTGCGAAGAAGTTTTATCCTGGAGATTTCACAGATCAAGAAATTGTTGCTTTGGAGTATGAATTGATACATTATAAACTTGATGTGATGCGGAATTTAAAGGTTTCTACACTTGTTGAGTTTGTGTCAGCAATTGACCGAGAGTGGACGGTCAAGTGTTTATGTTATGTTGACTAGATTGATTCATCTTGTTTTGACATTACCTGTGTCTACTGCCACTACTGAGCGGGCTTTTTCAGCAATGAAGCATGTGAAGACGGCACTTCGCAATAAAATGGAGGATGGCTTTCTTGCCGATTGTTTGACACTCTATATTGAACGAGATTTAGCTAAACATATTGATGTAAATTCTATTATTGATGAATTTTATGTTTTAAAATCTCGTAGGGCACAACTTCGTTGAACGATATAATGTAAATTTTTTTTTAATAATATATAACTTATCATATTGACTTCAAGCCCCCCCCAACTTTTATTCCTGGATCCGTTCCTGGCGGTAACCACATCGTTTCCAACTCTCGGGTCGACCAAGACTAACTCTAAGGGGGCAGTTTCATCCATAATTCAACTTTCGAAGAAGAAGAAAATATTGGGACAAGAAATTTTGGTTTTTGACGAACAAAAAACAGTAGACGAGAAGTGCGTTGGGATTGATAATTTTAAAGAAAAACTAAGAAATATAAATTTTGTTTATTTATGGTTTAAGGGGATTTTATAATTTGTTTGTCATGATTTTTCATCCATACTTATCCAAAATAAGAAGAGATTTTGTGTATCTTGTAATAGGATCCGCCGAATAACTAGTTCTTTAAAATAATTATATTTTTCTTGATATTTTCTTTAGTATTTTTGAAAAATATATATATATATATATCTAATGAAAGATTTCAAAATGGGAGGGGAATTTAAAATAAATACAAATATCTCAATATAATGGCTATTATTGTGATACCGTCTCACAAGAGACCTACTCAAAAACATATTCCCTTGATTAAATGAGCTCCAATAAATTTAAATGAGCACAACAAACATTCGTTCGTTAAAAAATACATATGTTATCCTTATCTTTAAAATTCTATCATTTTTCATCATCCAATCTCACGAGCATACTGAAAAAGAAATTTATTTTTTTCCCACTTGCATTATCTTGATACATCATTTTAATTGCGAAAAAAAATTTATAACAAAAAACCCGTCTTTAGATACCTATGAATCAACGCATATGATCATGAATAATGATTTCAGCCATCCGAAAGAAATTGTACATGTAAAATATATTTATCGTAATTCAGATTGTACACAAAACATATCATGCCCTAATTTTACAATTTCATAATTCTCGATCATCAATATTGTAATGCTTGAATTTTCAACTAAATATTACATCATAAATCCTTGGAAGAAACCGAAGCACTTGACTAGTTCAATAATGAGAAATTTTAATAGTCATATTCTTGGTTAATTCACAGTTTTAGTTTCCAAACTTTCACAATTTTTAAAATTTCGATCTTTTCTCACTGGAACGATGGCATGATAAATGATATGCTCGTCAGCAATGCCAGGTACCATGACAGTATTGTTTAGCACCACATCATCATTTCAATGAAAAAAGACCCAGAAGATAAAAAAATGAGCAAGTTAATGGAGTAAAACAATGAAATGACATATAACATTATCAAAAATAAAAAATATGTAAGTTACCGAATTTATTCGAAAATAATTTTTTCACAATTATAAATTATAATGGTTCATTTGGCTACATAAAATGAACTGGTGATTGATCAGAGGGAAAATAACTTAATTTTGGTCTGGTAACTTGTCTTTTTTGTTGAGGTCTACAAACTTTTCAATTTTTCGTCTTGATAAAATAACTTTTGAATTTTGGTATTTTGTTCATTTTGTTGTCAAAAAACACTGGTTAGACGGCGGTTAAATCCAATGTTGCCTAAAATTTGTGGATTTCTTGATTTTGAAGGGAAACCAATGTATTTCGAAACAACTTAACATAAAAAATATTATTAGAACAACTTAAACAATAGATATATTATCCTTATCTTTAAAATTATAATATCATCTTTATTTGTCCAATCTCACGAGCCAACTAAAAAAAATTATTTTTTCCCACTTGAATTATTTTGATAAATCATTTTAATCTCGTAAAATAAATTTATAACAAAAACAGTACTTATTGTTATATTATTCGATCTTGTAGAGATCAGTTGTGCTAAGAAAGTTACATATCAGTTAAGAACTGATAAGTTGTATTGATACTAAAAGTTTCAGTTTTGACAGTATTAAGTCCAAACTATAGTGGGTTTGTACAATCCATTGTATAGATCAAAGTTTTTTAGTGAAAATCATATCTTCAAGATAGAAGGGGTGACGTAGGAGTATTTGAAATCTCCGAACATCCAGAAATCTTGTGTTTTTTCCTTATCAATTTTATTCTATCTGTGTTTCAGTTATTTCCGCACTTTTATCAAGTTAACTGATTGACATTGACAACAAGATTTGCGAATGAAGTTTATCATTAAACTGATTCATAAATCGAAAAAGTTGTGAAAATTGTAAAGTGTTTATTCAATCCCCCCCCTTCTAAACACTTTTTCACTCCCAAACACTTTTTCACTCCCAACAGATCCTAACAAGATCTAATTTGTTTCTTATCTGGTGGTTCTTGAAGTCGACCCTTTTATTTCATTGAGTTCCACTAGAGCCATTCAGTACGGAGCCTTTGAAATTGGCGCAACATCAGGTATCAATTTAATTTTAAACTCCAATTCACGGTCAAGGACTATACCAGTCAATTCCTCAAGAAAGACATTCAGGAATTTCTTGTACTACCGGAATATCTTTCTAGTCTATGTGTCGTCCCCTCATTTACCTCGTTTATCATTGCTACGTAAATTTTTTCACCGCTTTTCATGGCCTTCCAAGTATGAGATGTAAACATGAGGGATTTTTGTTCCTCGGATTTTCCATTATAGATTATTTATTCTTGGTTTGGAGACCAAAGTAAATTGGAAGCAATGAAGCACACTGGTTTACTAGGTTGAGAAGTCTAACTGATTTTGTATGTGTTTCCAGGCATGCCACTTGTCATTATATTGCATCCAAAAGTACTTAGACTGTACAAACATGCTGACAAAACTCAATTGAATAATCATTATCACATAACAGACTTATACTGATCAAATTATTTTTAAGATTTTCAACAAGTAATAT
This sequence comes from Primulina tabacum, assembly GCF_025594145.1. Lineage (NCBI taxonomy): Eukaryota > Viridiplantae > Streptophyta > Magnoliopsida > Lamiales > Gesneriaceae > Primulina > Primulina tabacum. The sequence goes on along the minus strand of NC_134561.1, from coordinate 30,437,947 downwards.
GTATTTAATGATAACGTTATCATGGATAAGTTTATCATTACCCATAATTTAACATTGAGAAGTATCTCCAAATGTGATCTTGGGTCCAGTAAATGGAGTCAGTTTTGATAGTAGTTTTGTTTCACCAGTCATGTGCCTTACACATCCACTGTTCAAGTACCAAACTGACTTCTTGATATATTCAGTTATTGTGCCCTACAATCACAACTTACGAATAAATCTTGGCATCCGTACCTACTTGGGTCCAGAAGGTACTAGTTCTTTTGGAACACAAACTTCGATCAGTTTAACTGACCAACCACTTGCTGTGTTCCAAATAGATTGTGCATATGCATGTATGTGTGCTGTAGAAAACATATGTTGTTTCCTTTCCAACTTCATTTGTCAGCCTATATCATTTCTGAACAAGCTTGCTCTTAAAGTATCGGTTAGACTTGCCTTTAATCAAGTTATGCCTAGCTAGAATAGTTTGGATGGGCTTCCAGTTTGGCTTAACATATAACTCTCACGCACACAACCAATACGAAACATTCTACCTTTGCTCAGCATTATTAGTCATTAAGCACTTTCCTTCCTCATCATCACTGTAAGTGCTTGGGTCTTCTGATTTAGACAGCTCATAGTCTGAGTTAGCTCATTTTGACTTGTTTTCCTCAGTAATGAACAACTTTTGACCATGTTTCTTTTTATCATGTTTCTTCTTGAATGATTTCTTCTCATCTTCTGATTTTTTTTTGTCAAACGATCTCTTGCCCTTTTCATATGACCTCTTGTCATCCTTTTTTAGTCTGGGCAATTTGTTATGAAGTGGCCAATCTTTCCATAGTTAAAGCACGTATTAGAGTCATTATTTGACCACCTATTTAATAATTTCTTCGGTCATAAATTTGGAAATCGCCTTGATTTTTTCTCAGAAACTTGCCAAAATTCTTTACAAATAATGACATTTCATCGTTGCTCAATTGTTTGACTGATTTTTTGTTTGGAACTGATGGTTCCAGTTTCACAGTAGTTAGAGCCTTAATTAGCTGAGAGGTAAACTGATCATCCTCTCTGGTTTGCAACTCGAATTCATAAGAATTTAAGTTTTCAAACAAGTCATAGAGTTCCATCTTTCTTAAATCCTTGGATTCATGTTGTAAGTTCCAAAATACGATAACGTAATCCAACTATATGTAAATCTAGGAAAAATAGAAAATGACTAATTAAATGGTTTTAATTACATTAATTAATTATGGTGTACATGTTTACATGTTTAAAATAGGATGTTCTGTTAGAATGCATAAAATTGTGTTTTAAAGTTTGTTCGAGACGCGATCGAGAAACGGAGACCGGGGACCGTATGAGGGAAAATGTTATTATAATTATTTTTAATTCTTTAATGTGTGGTATAATTTAAATGGAATTTTTGAAAATGAGGTGTTTTGAGGTGTTTTACACTCCGCATCGTATTTTAAACCGGTGATCGATTTTCGATGAAAATAAGGACTTTTTGAGAACTCGGCTATATTTTCAAAAACTTTCCTAAACAAAATATTTAAAATATTATCTAATGAGCTTAAAGGGCCTAATGTACTATGTTAATTGGCCTAATCTTGCACCATGTGTTTTATATCAAATATTCAATCTTCCAAGCTCTTTTACTAGGATTACTAGGACTCTTTCTTCAACAACACAACCACACACTCACATGTATTTTCGAATGAAAAGTCATGAGAATTCGAAGGAATTCAGCAGGGTCCCTCTCTGCCGACGTTCTTCGCATCGCAAGTTGATTTTTGAGAATAATAAACGCAGAGGCACACATTAATCTTTCTTCGCTCATCTTTCACATCATATTATATGTTTTTATACATGATTGCATGAAAAATTTGATATATTTTGTATATTTTCATTTTTTTGGCGTAAACCTGATAAAACTATAGTTTTCATCTTTTAAAACTCTTGCTTATGTTGCACAAAGGGGCTTCCATGGTATGGCTATGGGAAGGGATGTTTTTCCACATGTTTAAGGGTCCTTATGTGCATGTTAAAAGGCTTGACAAGGTAGGGTAAATTATTGAACGAAAATAGGGTTTTCATGGGACAAAGGCTTGCGTTTTTGGCCCTAGGAAGAAGCAGCTTGTAACTTCTATAGGGACGTGATATGGGTCCTATTAGGGTCTAGTAATGGTCCTAGATGGCTCAAGAGAAGGCTGGTGCAAATCCTAGGAAGGAGACGAGAAGCTTGGGTCGCGCATGGCATGGGGTTTATGGTTTAGGGGGTTGCAAGTGCAAGGGCGGTAGAGGTTGTTCCAGTAGGTTTCTAAGGGCTTGGTCATGTTCCTAAGAGGGTAAGCTAAGGTCTGGTGGGGTCGTCCAAGGGCTAGGAATGGAGTAAACCTAGGGTCGAACAAGCTAAGGTTCAAAGAAACAAGTGCGGAAAATTCAGTAAGCATTCTAAGCAACTCTGAGGGTCTTAATTGGCTTTATTTGGGTTGTACAAGGTATGGTTAGGTGTTAATAAGTTTTGGTTCAAGTTTGGTTAAGTTTCGAGTCAATATGAGTCAAAAACGAGATGTACGTTTAAGTTTAAATACGAATTGAGAAATTAGTCGTGAAGCTTAAGTTTACGTATAAGAAATATTTATGGGTGTATTTTAAGGTGTCATGTTAAGTTTGGATGGATTTGGGTCGTTGTTTTAATGTCTAAGGATAAATTGGGAAAGTTAAGGTTTCAGGGGCAAAACAGTCATTTTACACTTGAAAAATGTTAGACGTCCTTGTAGTGCCCTGAATGTTGTAATTAATATTAAAATGTTTATTTCAAATATTTATTATATTTTATGATGAAACGTTAATGCTAAAAGACATGTTGCATGCTTAGTTTAAAAGGAAAATGATTTATATGTGCATGAATTTTTTTAAGTGATGGAAATATGAAAAGTTGAAGAAGGTGAATTCATTGTGACTAATATGATGAGACGATGATATGTAAGGCCAAAGCTCAGTTGACGGGTGAGAGTGTCGCTTATGTCCCCGTGACCCGGTACCGTGGTTATACGTAGATAGATTCATCGACCTACAGCTAATATGAAATTCACAATTGAGGATCTGAATTTACTAAAAAGGGAAATGTATATGTATATGATGAAAGGAATTTTTTTTTAAGTTTACACTATGAAAAGCTATTTTATTAAAAGTATTTTCATTGTTGCTTGTGAATGTACATGCATTACTTTCTATTATAATTAAGGTTTGCTGAGTCAATAGACTCACTAATTGTGATCGATTCAGGTGAGCATGATATTGATGTTAATGGAGGACTTGATGGTTGATGTAACGTACCATACTTTTAACTACTTTAAAATTTGCGGAAAAATAAAAAATTTTATAAATAAATCGTGAACCTTCAAATTTCGATAAAACAAATTGTTCATCCCAAAGTAGTTGCACAAAAGATCTCAAAGTAAAGTTTGCCAAAAAGTGTGTTTAAAATCTAATAACCAGTAACATAAATCATAGTATTTTTGAACATTCATAAAAACTTAAAACATGGCGGTCCTCAGGTTTAGCCTCCCGCTCAGTCCAAGCCAGCTCACTGGTCCTCACCCCTCGTCTCCTCAAATGCATCCTCACCTGTGTAGAAATCTTCTAGACAGATCGAACAAATCTCGTCTGCATTTTCGCACAAAGTGGCAGTCTTGATCTCTAAAGTTTCAATGGAAGAAACTGTAGCCGGAACCATCCCAGAATCGGCCTCTTCCATCAATTCCATGACAAGATCATTTTCATTAACTCGCCTCTTACATACCACTAAGACCTTGAAGGGAATGACCAAAACATTGTGTTGTGGAGGCATAAGCCTGATGAGAACTTTCACGGCAGTGATCGCGAATTCGGTCAAATCTCGACGGTCATCATCTCCCAGTGGCCATTCACTCAGCTCACGATTGATCATTCGACGTGAACTTCTGGAGTTCATGAGTCGTTTGAGATCCATACAGACTGATTTGTCCATGATACTAGGTCGCACGGTAAGTCCGAGATCATGGTATTCGCATACGAAGAGGTCGCAAAAAAATTGAAATCCACATGAAACTGAGTCTCACGGGTGGTGACGACGTTGTTTTCGACTCTCGGTGAAACCATGACGATCTCTTGGGTAGTGTCATCCATAAATTCGACGTTCGAACAAGAAATTAAATTTTGTTTTGGTTTGCTTAGAAATTGTGGAGAGTGCGATATTCTAGAAGTTTTTATAGGTTTAGTTAAAGCTTCGGTTCTTCATTAAATAACAATTTTGATGCGTCGTAGGATTTGGAGTTATTTAGTATAAACCAAATATGTAGATAGGATTCGGAGTGTGAGATATGGTCAGCTTTTCTTTTTGGGGACAAAAAAAACTTTGAAAAATTAACACATTTAATAATTTTAGGTGGAAATTTTTAATTTAGGAGTGTTTCCTTAAATTCCTGATGATTCGTCGGTTCTATGTATGATGGATCCATCGTAAATGATGAATGATGTACGATAGTCACCTCTAATGAACTGAATTCGCTAAATGATAAATGATAAATGATGAATGATGAACGATAAATGGCGAATGATGAATGATGAAAGATGAACGATGCCTAACGATAAGCTGTTTTTCACACGTCACGATTGCATATGACACGTTTACATTAAAATTTTAAAGTTCATGAAAGATATGTTGAGTATGGTATTTTTCACTGCTGTGTGTTATGTATATGTACTTGTTATTAACGGTGTAGGTGTGTTGAGTCTTTAGACTCACTAGGCGTGTGTGATGCAGGTGAGATTATTGAGGAGGAGACTGGAGGTGCCGAACTCTGAGTAGGCAGACCTGGTGGGGTGTCACGACCCGAGGACCGCATGTTTTCCGCGCATTTATGATTTTATGATATTAAGTGGAGATCGATAATTTCATACGTTGACGATTTTTAAGATTTTGATTGGTTTATGTTTACGTACGATCTTGGGATGAGTTTGGCTATTTTAAATTGCACTATTTTTACTGTCAAATATTTAAGATCATTTTTAAATGTTATATTTTCTGTACAGCGCATGCATGCGAAATGTTTAAATGTTATTTAAAAAATGTGAGCTTTTGTTTAAAAAAATGTCCAGTAGAATTTTAAAAATGAGTGAGACGTTACAAGAAGTCACGCCTCAAGTCTATGATTTTTACTGCTTTAAGATTAATATGCTGAGCTTAATGCTTATACGATACATGAATTAAGAATCTAGACGTAATTTTACATTTTTAAATGCATGTTGGTTACGTGGTTTGGACAGTGTGTACAATTATGATTCAGAGACATGAGGAGAATTTGTTTCTTGTGTATCTCAAATTTTGCCCTACCTAAAATTAAGTTGAGGTGAATTGAACTTGATGATTTATAACTGCTTGTTTCGAATTCTACATTGTGTAGGAAGAGAATTTTTAAGTTGTTGTCGTGGGTTAAATTTTTAGGAATCATGACTTAGGGAATGGATTATAATAATTTGAGGGACTTAATTAAAGTTTTAGGAAATATTGAACTGAATTATAATAATTTGAGGGATTTAATTACAAGTTTTCAGAAATATTGAGGTTGATTTTGCTATAATTCAAAAATATAGGGGCTTAGTTGTATGAATCCGAAAACTTGGAGTGCTAAAATGCGAAAATTTTGGGGCTAAATTGGAGAATTCAAAAATTTTGGGTCTTGATTGCAAATTTTAAGAGAACTATAGGGTCATTTTAGCAATTTTCGAAAGCTATGGGAACCGTTTTTCCATTAAATTCGATAGTTTGAGGGGCTAAGAATGCGATAATTAAGGCTTAATCGAATAATCCGAGAACTTCTGGATTTAGGTTGCGATTTGTTTAAAAATAAAAGAGTCCATTTGAAGGTAGTCAGCAAGTAAATTACCAATTAAGGGTTACATAAGAAATTTCGATTGAGAAAATTAAACAGATATGTAAAGATGAACGAGAAATATTGGTATTATCGATTTTTTTATGAGAAAGTATGATTCGTCAAATTATTAATTTTTGGGTATCATAGTGGATTGTAGAGAATCACAATTATATTATAGGTGTTATAAGTATATGACGTGAAGAACAAAGGATATAAATATTAGAAATATGATTTAATCAACGTTATTATTATTTTTGTTTCTATCATAAGATACAAATACCTTTAGTTTCAACGATTGCTATGGTATCGGAAAGTTTGGGAGTTTTGTACTGTAGATTCCAGAATTTTTAAGTAAGATAATTGAGGGGACAAATGAGAGAGGAAGAAAATTAGTAAACGGAATTCGTGTATATTGGAATATTAGGCAAAATTATTGAAGTAATGTTATGAACGAGTCGAGGAATACAAACTAAGAATATCGGAGTTCGTATAATTCTCATAAGCTTCAGTTTACAAGATTTGAGAAAAATATTATTTGGGTACTATACGAGGTAATTGCGAAATTTGAGGAAGTAAGTTAAGAGAAAGAATTTTATTTGGATTGACAATGCGATTGCTATGGTTTCTAAGTTCCAGAAACATCTGTTTTGAACTTTGTCACTAAACCTTATAAGGATGAATTTATTTGGGGAAATATTTAAAGTTATTAAGACACAACTTGCAGTGTCATAAAATAGTTAATCCTTTTGAGATTAGGAAATTGAGAATCCAACTCCTAATTGGTGATCAAAAGTATAGTTGTTACTAGGAGACAGTTATTTTGGGACCAATTGAAAATATGCATTGGAATTAGGTAGCAAGTTTATTAGATAAATAATTTGTGATTTTATGGATGCAAGGTTCTGTGGACTATGAGATTTATGGTAATAGACGGAACTGAAGCCTCATGGATCAATTTTCGCGTTCCAATATAAAAAAGATTATTTTTGGATCAATGATTTACCTTGCGGATATTAATTTCGGATTTTAAGAATGCTAAACACTTAAATCGGGATATGTAGGACCTCGAATTATCTCGACTACAACAAGTTAAGGAATGACATTTACGAGATAAGTAAATTACTCTACCTTTTGGGATAACAAATTGTTGGAAACTTAATTTCGAAGTTTGACAAACTGAGCGTAAAAAGGATGAACAACTGATCAAGAAGACTAAGTGTAACTGAACTGAAACAAATGTTAAACTGACAGTAGATCGAACTGAAGATTAGTGCGTATTGTAGTCAACTGAATCAAAATAACTGAACTTTGTAGTCAACTGGATGATCAGCTGGAACTGATCAGTTAAACTACAATCAGTTAAGAGCAATCAGTTAAACCTATCGGCTTTGTCAACTGATAAATCAGTTTGACACGTCATTATTTAAGGAACGTAGTTATCAACCGACAACTGTACAAGAGCAGACTGCAACGCATAGTGGGAACTCCGCATATCAGAAAAGCTACAGTGTACGATTGTCAGAAGAATGTTGATGTGGCTATACAACGGATATAAAGTTTCAAATAGATTTATTGTTACCGTTGGAAGCAAGCTTATAAATAGACGAGAAGATCAGCTGGTCAACAAGAATCTACAATTGAGAGAAATCCGTAATCCAGAAATCAAGCAATCAGTTATCAAGCAAAAACTCAGTGTTCTAAATCTCTCAAAAGCTAACGCTTAATATATATATTCATAGCATTCAAGGCTATACTTAGAGCTTAAAAGCACAAACTTACTACTGTATTAATCGACCTTGACATGGATCTTGTGTCATTGCAATTGAAGGTAAAATTCTGGGAAAGTGATCACAAGTTGTTCGAGCCAGTGGAGGCTAAGGAGAAAAGGCGGTTTAATCATCATCTCAACATGCCTCTGAGTACCAGACTGAACTGGATCCTCATGAAGCCAAACTGCCAATACAATTAGAGATTTCCAATCTCTACCTCTAAGACATATCAGCCTGGAAAACCTATATTGGTTTGTGAAATAAATTGTAGAACTACAAGAAGAATAGGCTGATGAAGATGATGACATTACTTTGAGCATACTCTTGTCAGCTTCTTCGGGAATTCAGAATACTAATACATTGGTTACTAAGAAGATGTACTCATAGTAGAGTATAAGAAGCTGCATTCATTCAAGCCATAGAAAAATAAGTAGTTTAAATAGCTATGGTTGGCCAAGCTCCTACTGAAATTGATGTAAAGCAAATCATTCAGGTTGAAGAAGCACAGATCGAGAAATTTTTCAGTCAGACCGACTCATGTTTACTAATGATTGAACATGAAGGTCTTTCAAGCAGTTAGGCTCCTTATTTGGCACTTGTTGTATCTAAAGACCTCCAAAATAGAGCCATTTTTTCCTGATCTAGATCCCTCAGATGAAAACACATTGGACAGAACCCATTCTAGCCGCACAACTATTTTTTCTTCCTTCACTGTTCTCAAAATGAGTAACTTGATGTAACGTCTACTAATTTAAATGCTGCTATTTTTTTTAAAAAAACTTACATTTTCGAAAATAAACATTTAAATATTTTGCATGGATGCAACCCTGCTGAAAAATATGTCATTTAAAAATTTATCGTAAAAAAATCGACAAAGAAAAATACTGTAGTTTAAAAATGAGCCAACTCGGACCTTAACCATGCACGAATAAAACAAAGCAAGAAAAAAATCCTGAAAATCAACAGTGTATCATAAAAACGTGTAATACTGATCAAGTCTACTCGAAGCCCATAAAAAGTGATGTGCGGAAAGCTCATAATAACGCGATCTGCGGAAAAGTGTGGTCTTCGGGTCGTGCTCGCACATCCAGCCCTGCCTACTCAGATTTCGGCACCTCCAGTCTCCTCGTCTAAATTCTCACCTGAATCATTTACATCTACTGAGTCTAAAGACTCAACACTCCTGTAACGTTAATAGCAAGTACATATACATAACATGTAACAGTGAAAAATACTGTAATCAACATACATTTCATGATCTTAAAAGCATAAACGTAAACATGGCATATAATAGCATAACATGTCAAAATATGTCTCATCATATCATCATATACGTATACATTTTATTTAATTGAATTCAGTTCATTAGTTGTGACTTTTGTATCATCTCTATCGTATTAGCTATTCGATGGATCCATCTAATATAACCGCGGTACCTGGCGGCGAGGACATCAGCGACAGCATTACCCGCCCACTGAGCCTTGGCCTCAGCTCATAATATCTCATATAATCGTGTTAGTAACAACCAACTCTTATCCGTCAAAACATGTCATCAAATTTATCACTTAATAAAAACATGCATATACGTAAATTTTCCTTAAAACCAAGCATGCAACGTATTTTTCATAATTACGTAAAAATCATATACATGATGCATAAACATTTAATAACATGATAAATTTGTGCTCAGGGCGCTGCTAGGGCTCAAAACTCGACTCGGCTGCAAAATGACCATGTTGCCCCTAGGAACCCAAAATGACATTTTACCCCTGGACCTCAAAATTTCGACCCGAAGCTTACCAAACTCCTTAAAACATCCTAAAACATAATCAAAAGTATTTCTTAGACGTAAAATCGAGCCCATTTCAAAACTTACTCGATTCGTTTTAAAACTTGGACCGAGGACCCGAATCAACCCGAATTTCAACCAAACTTTTCCCAACTTGAAATATGATTTAAACCTACATGTACAGCCTGAAAACCACTTATTCTAGCTACTTAAAAACCTCAAAAAGACCCCAAAACATTGATGTAATTTTACTGTACAAGATAATTCAAGACCCTAGTGCACCAAACGTATTATACTTTCGATCCTATCTCAAAACCACGCGGACCAGCACCTAACCAGCTATACTAGGACCGTGTTCGAACCCAAGAGACTCCCCTCGACTGACCCTAGCTGATCCTACTTCCCAAAACCTCAGCCCCGTGCACTACCCTAGAAGCCGCGCCGCACAAGCTATCGAACCCTCCCTCAATCTAATCCCTTCGGCCGACTCCTAGATGATAAGTGCATTTTGTGCACTTAAATTATCCTTATAATTCATATAGATTGTTAGTTTTCTTTGACGGAATTATGCGTCTTTTGCTATTTTTGATGTGCTCGCAGGAATCTAGGTAAGGCTACTACATGGGCGTGAAAAGGAGCGAAAATGACGATTAGAAGAAATTGGAGGAAAATGGCAATTACACTCGGAAGGCAGAGACATTGGCGCATATGCACTACTCAGGGCGCGCATATGCGCGAAAGACCAAATGTGAGGCAGAGACCTTCGCTCATATGCGCGAGAAAGGACGAGCATATGCGCCATATGACGACAAAGAGATACAGTAACCTTGCCTGATTTAAGAAAAAAAAGAGGACTCGCGAACCCTCATCAGAATCACTGAACCTTTTTTTTCTTCCTCACACACAGCCACTGCCGCTCTCAGTAGAAACACTGACCGCCATCGCCCCTTTCTTCAAGCTGCACTCCGAAGCTTCAATCACCGCCACAACTTCCGACCACACTACGATTTTCCATCATTTCATGGTTCAAGTAAGGGGTTTTCTCCAAATTTTGTTCAATCCGTCGTAATAGTTAGAATTGGTGTTCGATCTTTTGGGGAACTTTTGTTATTGTGACTTGGGTACTTTGATTTGTTCTAAATCATTTCGTGATTGGGTTGTACGTTTCGTTGCTAATCGGATATGTTGGTGTGGTGAGATTGTATTTGCTCTACTACTAGATTATTTGAATTCAGTGTGTGGGTCTGAGCATTGGCATTATTTTATCCCATGGCGTCGAAAAAGAAATCGAAAAATGGTGCCTCTTCCTCGTCAAGTTTTGATTCTCACAGATTTTGGAACGAGGAGGCCCAACAGGTATATGAAAGCTCCATGACAAGATCAATCATCCCGGAAAGGGGATTTAATTGTCAGTTCCCCGCGGTGTTATTGTGAATGAACTGGAACGACAACAATGGGTTGAATTTGCTCAACCCCCATTGGATGCCATTATCTCAGTAGTCCGAGAATTCTATGCCAATCTCCGTATACGTCATGCCGATTCTAAAGTCTTGGTGAGAGGTAAATTGGTGTCATTTGACTCTCAAACGATCAATTTGATATATCAGATGCCCAGCTTTGACCATGACGAGTACAGTGAATTTCTTGAAGAAAGAGTTGATTATACAGAGGTCATCCGGACCGTATGTGAAGAAGGCGCTGCCTGGAAAATGAGCTCGAGCGGTCCTATTTCTTTAAAGAAATCCGATATGGGCCCTAATGCGAGTGCTTGGACATCTTTCGCGTTGGCCCGAATTCTCCCATCCTCGCACTACCATGATGTCACCAAAGATAAAGTTGCACTTGTCTTTGCTATTTTGATGGACAAATCTGTTGACTTGGGGAAAATCATTTATGGATCGATTATGAGAGCCGGCACAGGGTTAGCCACGGTCGCTCTTCCATGCCCTCATATTGTTACCGAGCTATGCCGACAGGCCGGCGTGGCATGGTCACCTGATGAGCAAGTTTTAAAGCCGAAGGCCCCCATTGTTGCCTTCTTTGGAGCTGCCTCTTACATCCCCCATGAGTATCCGGCTGAAGAGGAGATCTCACAACCACAGCTTCCACCACCACCACCACCTGCAGCAGCCAGAAAGCGCAGGGGAGACCGATTTCGTAGACTTGAGACTGAGATGTAGGACCAGAGGAGGTTACTGGTTGAGCAACGCCAGGTGCTGGATTCACTTCAGTTCCGCAACGACCATTTTATGGGTTATATGATGGACTTCACTTCCGTGCTTGCTCACCGGTTTCCACCTATAGGTCCAGAGGATCCGATGTTTCCCCAGCCACCGGTATGGCCACCCCAGTACCCTGGACATGCCCCTTACCAGGCCCCACCCCAGACCATGGATGAGGATGACGACGATGGTGACGGCGAGCACTGACAGTCGTCGTGGGAGGTAATTGTTCCGTTCTTTCCTGTTTATACATTGAGGACAATGCATACTGTAAGTTTGGGGGGGTCAATTTGCATATTGATTGTTTGAGGGATACGTCGTTGTGTGGCCAATGATGATAATGAAATCGTGGTTTTAATGCATACATGTATTCATGGTTACTTGAGAGTCACAAATATCTTTGCACGGTCATGTTTGTTGATATTATCAATGCTTAGAGACAATTTACATGCTTGTGATGCTAAATAGACAATAGAGATCTGAATTTTAGTATTTCTCACATGACATTAACTGAGACATTTGCAAACACAGAAATGACCTAGGAAATCTTTCTTAATATCTTTGGGCTTGTTTTCATTGCTATTATCGTTCGTTAGCCCATTGAACCTCGAGTAGATTGAGATGCTTGACTTTTATTTGTGCACCTCTCATATATCATTTGATTGAAAATTGCATGTGATTGGTTTGTATGAGTTGAACACTGGATTGTTGGAAATCTAGAACTTGCTTGAACACCTTTCGAGGCAAAATACGGATAATATGTGACATATGAATTATTTAGGCAATCTTTGGAACCGTTTAAGCCTTTGATCCTACCGAATAAACATGAAATATCCCTAGTGTCTCATTTTGAGCCTATTTTAAAAATCAAGTGGTGTGTGTCAATGTCATACAATTAGCCCGCACTTGTATCTATTCTGCATCCTACAACAACTACCTAATAAAGCTTATACACTTATTGTCCTACTAATTTTGAGAGAAATAAGTTCATTGGTGTTGTAACGATTCAAGTACTCCTTGAAAAAGAAAAAAAAGAAAAGAAAAAAAGAGTAAATGCGAAAAAAAGAAGTTGAAAAAGTGACAAGAAGAAGAAAAATAATCAAAAGATTGAATCAAAAAGTGGAGAAAAAGAAAAATATGGGAAATGAAGGATATGATTGGGAAGAAAACAATGAAGTGATGGTGAACGAAATAAGAGTGAAGATGATGAAAATTCGACTATTTCTCTCAAATTTTGATTTCCATACTTTTATTGTAGCCATGAGCCATAGCCTAACGTTACCAGCCTACAAGACCTATTAACCTTGTCACATTTTTCCAATATACTAGTGGAGAAAGTTGTTCAAATCAAGCCTATGGATACCTGATAAACATGGTTAACGAGTATAGACTTTAATCATTTGCATGCAAGCATCTCATTGTGTAACTTCATCTTTGGTATACTTGTGTTGAATATCTTATTAACCAAATAATCACCAATAAAGTCCTTTGTGATCTATGTAAGTGAATCTGTATGTTAATGAACTATGGGTTAAACTGAATTGAAAATCTTTTGAGTTTATAAGGCTAGTAAGTAGTAAGTGTTGTGAATCTATTTGAGCAGTTGACTGGGTAAATGAGCATTGACATAGCACACACGCACGTGACTTTTGAGTAATCATGAATTACATGAAAATAAATGAGTCGGAGGCCAATATCACTTTTGCATATCCATGACTTTAGTTGTTACCGTTATTTCTTCCGTGAAGCTTATTTTTATTGTTTTTTTTGCTCAGGACTAGCAAAAGTTCAAGTTTGGGGGGGCTTGATAAGTGCATTTTATGCACTTAAATTATCTTTATAATTCATATAGATTGTTAGTTTTCTTGGGCGGAATTATGCGTCTTTTGCTATTTTTGATGTGCTCGCAGGAATCTAGGTCAGGCTACTACATGGGCGTGAAAAGGAGCGAAAATGACGACTAGAAGAAATTGGAGGAAAATGGCCCAGCTCTGAAGGCAGAGAGATCCGCACATATGCGCGAGTCAAGAGCGCGCATGTGCGCGCCAGAAAGAAGTGAGACACAAAGCAAACCAGAGAAGGGCGCGCATATGCGACCGCGAAGGAAATCCGGATGAACAAAAAAGAGGACTCCGTGCATATGCGCGGAGCTGGTGCGTGCATGTGCGCGCGAGAAGAAGCCCAGCACAGAAAGAGGCGCACATATGCGCCGGTTTAGGTCGCGCATATGCGCGCGGCGCGATGTTCAAAATTAAATAGGTTAGTCGTGGACTTTGATAGGGGTTCAAAAATTCTGGAATTTGGAGAGCCGACACACTCGAAAAAGGAGAGCAAAAAGTCAGAGCACGGAGCACGAAACGCGAAGAACGGAGATTGAAGACGCTGAATCCGGACACGGAGACGCTCTTTCATCTCTTCTAAACACGTTTCTAATTCGGTTCTTTACTTTTACATTTTTAATGATTACAAACAGGTTTTGTATTAATTTAAATTCGAGTATGAACTAATTTTATTTTCTAGAGATTGACGTAGTCTTGGTTGAACCTATGTTATTGACCTTTTGAATTTTCATTGAATTAATTCATCGTGTTTATTTGTGATTTCTTGTCGTTAATGTTTTGAATTACTGACCATAATTCGATTGATCAAATAATTAAGATCTAACACTCGAGGGAGGGGATTGAAATTAGGACAGTGGAAATCACATCGTTGGACGTTTATAACGTGCAAAAGACGTATAACTCTGACGAATTCATAAGAAAACATTGTTTGCATTTATTACGTGTTACGTGATTTTGAATATACATATTAAAATCAGTAATGGCTAATACAGTTCTATTTATCACTTGAAAAAGGGAATAGGAAATTGCGAGTTCTTGGTTAGTAAACATGATTCTATTTAATAATATATTAGTCAATTTTAATTTAGCATAGGGGAGACCAGACAAAATCATATCTCTAGATTGATCTACTCAATGAACTTCAACTGCGTGCTAAGAATTCCCTGATTATTTATTTTTCTCTGAATTGATCATAAACTATCTCATTGATTTTTCTAGATAAATTTGAGTTATGTCAATTATGGTAATTAATATACAATTTTAAATAATTACTCCTCGTGGGATCGATATCTGTACTCAAACCAGTACTAAAACTTGACACCGTATACTTGCGGTAGTGAAAATACGCAACACTAGACTACTACCAGCCATTCTTGGCCCCCTTCCAGCCTTGTCACGGACCCTAGAGGGTCAGTCCTTGGCTGGAAACAAGCCATGCATGACCACGCAACCCAAAACCTTCGATCTCGCCAAACCCGAGCCTTCATACACTAAGCATCGATCGACCCTCAAGGATTTCGACTCTTAGCCAACTCCAACCCCTTGCTACTTTAGTTCATGATGTTATCAGTCCCTTAGCAACATGGAATTGGCAGCCCCTCGCACAAGATCAAGTAAACGTGAGTTGCACACAAGATAACGCATTTACGTGTCAAAACCTTTACGAGAACGATGCTAAAAGAGGGACCAATGAAAATTCATGCAAAAATGTAAACATCAGCATATAATCATGGTTTAAATGATGAGAAAGGAGATACATGGCATTCCTTAACGTTTTTACGCTTGAAAATTCGAAGATACGCGCGTATCAATTTGGTAAAACAACGTAAAATATCAGATTCAATTTGATTCCAAGCCTATTTCCATGGCTCTGATATCATCTGAGGCTTGGAATCAAAGTGAATCTGATACTTGGCGTTGTTTTACCAAATTTTTCCTTAGTGGCTTTCGCACACATGGAGGTTATTTCCAGCCTATATACCATTTTCAACTCATACTGAGCTAAGAAAATGAAGAATTTAAATCTCAGAATAATAATGAATATAAGATTCTTATTTGAAAATTTTACAAAACATAAAAGGATTTATAAAAGATATACCAAAGAAATTAAACAATAGAGGATTTTATCTAGGTCCACCTCAGAATCATAAATTCATAAAAATCACCCATAAACACCTTAAACGTCATTTCTCGGCTAAGCAGGCTGAAGGGCTACAACGTGAATTTATTTTTCCTTGTTAAACTCGAACCTTGTGTTTACCATTACATGGTTCATCTTTTCACCTTATGTTCTAACTAAAGACTCTTATATTACATTAAATTCCAAAAATTTAAATAAATCTTTTATTATCTCAATCTGATTCCAAGTTACAAATAAATATAGATCATGTCATAGTAAGGTAATAATTTAGCACGAATATTTTAGCCTATCATTCAGGCTAATCTTATGAAAAATAAAATTTTAAAACAGTAAAATAGTATAAACTTACAAAGTTGTTATCAGAACTTCAAGCTTTTATTGATAAACTTCATAAAGGTTGTTTACAATAGAGAATAGAGGGGAGCAAACTCGACCGTGTTCTTTTAAGAACACAGAAATAACCTATATATAGATAGAAGAGCCGGACATGAAACCCGGATTCTATCTCAAAATATAAATAGTAAAATGATTTATTAAAGCAAATAGTAACATGGTTACAATATTCAAAAAGTCTATAGTGATATGCCACCCACTTTTGTCATGATATGCCATGATGTGTTATTCCACCAATTCTTGAAAATAGTGAGATTCCACTTCCAATGATTTTAATCATCTTTGATATTGTCCTTTAGGGATTTCTTCAAATTTTCAAAGATATCATCTATTTGAGATAATTGAGGAATATCATTCTCTGGATCCTGTGCATCATGCATCTTCATTAGATGGATAAATTGATTTTCACTGGATTCAGATGCCATAGATTGATCAGATTTTGAATCGGAACATCCAATATTCTGAAAATGATCATTCTTCATTTCTTCAATATAAACCTCAATTATTTTTTCTTTTGAATAAATCTCAGAATATTTCTGAGTGAGAATTTTAAATGGACTCATAGAGGCTTTCTCCTTTTCTTGTTGATTATTGAATTCTTTCTGGTATAATGAAATTTTCTCCTCCATTTGATGAAGAGTATCATAACCATAAGATTTTCCAGTTTCTGGACCATCTCGCAATAATTTGTCCCAAAATTTAGTAGAACTGACTCGCCATATGCAAGGAATTCCTTCATCAGTATATCCAAATTCTGGTTGCCATTTCCAGATCCAAGGAATTCCAAATTCCATAAAGAATAGACATAAATTCGTATTCATGGGTTTTATAAAAACTTCTGGCAAAATCTTTGCAGATGGACCAAATATTTTCCACCATATTAAAAACCAATTTGGAACAGGATGATGAAAAACAATTTCACAAATCTTTAGGAACCATGTATGTTTCCTTTTTTCATTTTCATAGAATAGAGTTTTATTAAAACTCTCAATATAATTCCAAAAATTGAATTTAAAACTCATTTTATGATTTTCAGAATAAAATTCTTTTTCAACCAATAGAGATATACCTCATTCTTCAATAGATATTATCTTTTTGATAATGAACTTTGAGAAGTTATAACTTCCTTTTTGCTGGGTATTACTGAAAATGTGAGTTATATCAACACTTTTTGTAGATAGCAGAAGATTTTCATAAAATCCTCTTTCTTTGTAAGAACCATATACATATGATGTAATGGTTAAATATCTATCCATGATAGTTCATGCAGTTTTTTCCTATTGGGTATCTTTTTCTTCTATAAGAAGAATTAATTCACGATGTTTTGTCTCTGTATATAGAGCAGAATCATTATCATCTTCTTTTATGATATTAGCATATGATGCTGAAAATTGAGAATCTGTATTACTTTTTTGCTTTTGTTTCAAAAATTCTTGAAACTCATTGTATAATTCATTATTTTGCTCAGTATTACTGGCTGATGAACTGGATAAGTTCTGGGCTATTAGCCTTTGTTTACCATGTTGTACAATAATATTAGAAGGTTTTTTGCTACCACCTCGCCCTCTATAAGAGGGCTCTCCTTTGCCTCGAGAATTCATATCTAAAAATAAAGACATTAAGATAAATATTCTCGAGTTAAGAAATCAGGTAGATGATTATCTTCACCTTTTTTATAAATGATTTTAAAATCAAAAAGAGCTAAATGAGCCTGCCATCTTGCAAACATTTGCTTAGAAACATCATGTTTAAAATCTTTGTTAAACATAAATTTTGCAGATTTGCAATCAGTTTTTATAATAAACTTTTGATTATATAAATCATCTTGAAATTTTAAAATACATCTTGCAATAGCTAAAATTTCTTTTGCTACTGTGGAGTAATTTTTCTGGGTATTATTCCATTTTCCAGAATAAAATCGAATAAGATATTCTTCTTTAGTTTTGGGGTCTGTTTGTTTTAGAATCCCTCCAAAACCTATATCAGAAGCATCTGTTTCAACAATTTTATGCCATTGGGGATTAGCAAGCATAAGACAAGGAAGATTTTTAACATTTTCCTTAATATTTTTAACAGCTATAGTATGTTTTTCAGACCATGGTAAATGATTTTTCTTTAATCTATCATATAAAATAGCAGAATCCTTAGTAAGATCTTTAATACAAAGAGAAATATAATTTAAACTTCCTAAAAATCTCTGTAACTGGGTTTTATCAATTATAATATCTGGAAATTTTGAACTAAATTCTATACTTCTTTGTATAGAAATTATTTTACCTTTCTCAATCATATGACCAAGAAATCTAATATTGATTTGAAATAAAATCATTTTAGATTTTGATATGACAAGACCATTTTGAATAACAATATTTTTAAATATATCTAAATGTTTAAAATGTGTTTCAATATCATTAGAAAATACTAAAATATCATCAATATAAACAATTATAAAATTACAATAATTATAAAAAATATCATTCATAATCTGTTGAAATTCTGAAGGAGCATTTTTTTAAGCCAAATGGCATAACAGTCCATTCATAATGTCCTATTGAAACATTAAAAACAGTTTTATATCTATCAGATTCTTTTATTTGAATCTGCCAAAATCCTGATTTTAAATCAAATTTTGAAAATATAATTGCATGAACCAATCTATCTAATAAATCTTTTTTATTAGGAATAGGATGCCTAATCCATTTTAAAACCTTATTAAGAGGTTTATAATTTATTACCAATCTAGGAACTCCTCTTTCCTGCTCAAAATGTTTATTAACATAAAAAGCAGTACATGACCAAGGAGATTGAGAATGTTTTATTAAACCTTTTTCTAATAAAGAATGAATTTCATTCTTGCATAATTCTAAATATTCAGAATTCATTTGGCAAGGACGAGCATTGGTAGGAATATTATTTTCATTAAAATTCTCTTCATAAGGAAGAGAAATAATATGCTTCTTACGATTCCAAAAAGCATTAGGGAAATCATTACATATTTCTAATGAAAATTTATTATAAATAATTTTAATTTTTTCCTGTAATTTAGGATTATTTAATTTATCATCTATAGTTAATATATTTATTTGAAAAGTTTTTCTTTCAATCTTTTCTTGTAATTCATTAAGGATTCTATGAATATGTTTAGTTATAAACTGAAAGGAAATAGGATTACCTTGAAAAGTTCTTATAATACCTGTTTCATCAACATAAGTTAAAGAATATCTTTGATAAATAAAAGGAAGTCCAAGTATAAGTTGGATAGAAATATCTTTTGCTAATAAAAAATTGGTTTGAATACAGTTTTTATCTTTGCAAATATAAGCCTTTGGTAATTTATAATTTATTTCTAATGGTTCTCCTCCTGTATGAGAAAGAGAATGGGTAGTTTTATGAAAATATTTTGTAGAAATTAATCCTTCTTGTATAACATTTAAATCTGCACCACTATCAATCATAGCAATGAAATTTTTCTTATAAGAATTTTCAATTAATAAAGTAATATTGGTGTAACATTTTTGAGATATAATCATGTTTAAAACAGATAAATGTTTTTGATTTGGATCAGGAAATGAAATATCTTGAAGATTATCAAAACTTTCAGAATTATTTACTGAATTATTAGTTTCAATAATTGGAATACGATAATTTAAACTATTATTATTATATTGTAAAATTTTTACTTGTTCTTTAAGATTTTCTATTTCTTTAACTAAATCCTGTATAGTAACTATATTTTGTTTACTATATTTTTGTTGTAGAAGATTTTTTACTTCTTTAATAGAATAAGCTTGTTCTTGTTTAACAAGAATATTATTATTATTGCTAGTTGAAGCACTAGTTTCCATTTGATCTATAATTGTAGATTTTAATACTGGATCCTTAATCATTTTAAGGAATTCTAGAATATTATTGTTAGTTAACACATTAATTTTTTAATCATTGAATTGAGACATGAGTTTATAAAAATCATCATTTTTATCTTTATAATCCTCTATATGATTTAAACAAGATTTTTTTTGTATACAATTATTACATTCTTCTAAATCAAAAATCTCTGATTCACTATCTAATATTTCTTCTGAAATATATGATTCTAACGAACTATCAGTTTCACTGTCAGAATTATTATTTGAATCCATTATTATTTTAAATAATGTTTATTTTAGATTTTCATCTATATCTAAATTATTAATTTTGTTTTTAGCCCAACATTGATTAGCATAATGTCCTGTTTTTTTGTATTTTCTACAAATTATTAATTTATTTTTATATTTTTCTTCTTTCCGTAAATTACGGCTTTCTTTTCTTTTCTTCTTCTTATCTTTTTGTCTTTCAGACAAATGTCTTTTCTTTCTATAAAGTTTTTCATCTTTCTTTTTAATTTTTTTCTTACCTTTATTAGGTAAGTCTATACCAAATTGATCACAAAATTTACCTAAATGTTTTTTCTCAAGTAAATTTTGTCTTTTAATTTGATTATTTAATTTTAATTCATTACAAAGAGCTAAACCCTCTTTAATACAAGTACTAATTAATTTTCCATAAGTATAATTTTCATATGGAATATTAATATCATCTTTTCTTAAAAATTTTCTAATTCTTTCAGCAAATAGAAAAGGTAAACCATCTATAAACTTGGCTTTTCAAAAACTATTATTACAATCTGGTATCTCATATATTCGAGATAAAAAGGTGTC
The DNA here is from genome assembly GCF_025594145.1 of Primulina tabacum. Classification (NCBI taxonomy): domain Eukaryota; kingdom Viridiplantae; phylum Streptophyta; class Magnoliopsida; order Lamiales; family Gesneriaceae; genus Primulina; species Primulina tabacum. Next base: position 30,417,190 of record NC_134561.1, on the reverse strand, counting down.
TTTATACCATTCAAAATCAGTAAGTGTTTTACATTTTAGATTATTTAATAAAGTACGAATTTTTTCACTATCATCAGTGAATCTACAAGTAAAGTGTTCAATCATTGTCATTATTAATGAATATACTACATTTTCTGATTGAATATTATTCTCAATTTTTATTGAATTTATAATATCATCTTTTTGGGATTGATTTAAATAATTATCCCACCAACCTTTAAGTTGGCCAGTAAATCCTGATATAATCATTTTAGCAATATTTTTATCATTATTGCCTGAAGTTTTACATACAGTGCTATACATAAGCGATCTGTGAGTAGTATTATAAATTTGTTTATCATTAAAACCATCAATATTCCATTCATAAATACTTTTCCCATTATAACTATTAGCAAAAATATATTCTTGTTCTTCAATAAGAACATCCATGGGAGTAGGTCTATTATAATAATATTTATTTTGGATAGGTTTATCTGCCCATTTAATTTTTTTAATTTCTTCATCAGAATGATTCTTATTATTATCAAACTCTTCATTAAGAGTATTTAAATTAAGATTTTTAAATTTTTCTTCTAATAATTTTTCTATATCAGAAACAGAAGATTTAAATTTAAAATCTTTTATATCTGGAGGGTATTGAATAGAAGAAGTAGCAATAGAAACAATATTAGTTTCTTGTTTAGACTGTATATGTATATCTGGTTTAATTTGATTAATAGCTTAAATTATTTTATCAATTCTATCTTTAAGAGAAACTATTTCTTCTCCAAATTTAATGTAATATAAGAGTCTTTGGTTAGAACATAAGGTGAAAAGATGAAGCATGAAATAGTAAACACGAGGTTCGAGTTTAACCAGGAAAAATAAATTCATGTTGTAGCCCTTTAGCCTGCTTAGCCAAGAAATGGCGTTTAAGGCGTTTATGGGTGATTTTTATGAATTTATGATTCTGAGGTGGACCTCGGTGTGAAAAGATGAAGCATGAAATGGTAAACACGAGGTTCGAGTTTAACCAGGAAAAATAAATTCATGTTGTAGCCCTTTAGCCTACTTAGCCGAGAAATGGCGTTTAAGGCGTTTATGGGTGATTTTTATGAATTTATGATTCTGAGTTGGACATCGGTAAAATCCTCTGTTGTTTAATTTCTTTGGTATATCTTTTATAAATCCTTTTATGTTTTGTAAAAGTTCCAAATAAGAATTTTATATTCATTATTATTCTGAGATTTAAATTCTTCTTTTTCTTAGCTCAGTATGAGTTGAAATGTTATATATGCTGAAATCAGTTAAGAGAAATCAGTTAAACCTATCGGCTTTGTCAACTGATAAATCAGTTTGACACGTCATTAGTTAAGGAACGTAGTTATCAACCGACAACTGTACAAGAGCATACTGCAATTCATAGAGGGAACTCTGCATATCAGAAAAGCTACAATATACGATTGTTAGAAGAATGTTGACGTGGCTATACAACGGATATAAAGTTTCAAATAGATTTATTGTTACCGTTGGAAGCAAGCCTATAAATAGCCGAGAAGATCAGCTGATCAAAAAGAATCTACAATTGAGAGAAATCTGTAATCCTGAAATCAAGCATTCAGTTATCAAGCAAAAACTCAGTGTTCTAAATCTCTCAAAAGCTCACGCTTAGTATATATGTTCATAGCATTCAAGGCTATAATTCGAGCTTAAAAGCACAAACTTACTATTGTATTATTCGACCTTGACATGGATCTTGTGTCATTGCAATTGAAGGTAAAATTCTGGTAAAGTGATCACAAGTTGTTCGAGCCAGTGGAGGCTAAGGAGAAAAGGCTGTTGAATCATCATCTCAACATGCCTCTGAGTACCAGACTGAACCAGCTCCTCGTGAAGCCAAACTTCCAATACAATCAGAGATTTCCAATCTCTACCTCTAAGACATATAAGCCTGGAAAACATAGATTAATTTGTGAAATAAATTGTAGAACTACAAGAAGAAGATGCTGATGAAGATATACTCATAGTAGAGTATAAGAAGCTTCATTCATTCAAGCCATAGAACAATAAGTAGTTGAAATAGCTACGGTTGGCCAAGCTCCTACTGAAACTAATGTAAAGCAAATCATTCAGGTTGAAGAAGCTCAGATCGAGAAATTTTTCAGTCAGACCGACTCATGTTTACTAATGATTGAACATGAAGGTCTTTCAAGCAGTTATGCTCCTTATTTGGCACTTATTGTATCTAAGGAACCTCCAAAATAGAGCCACTTTTTCCTGATCTAGATCCTTCAGATGAAAACACATTGGACAGAACCCATCCTAGCCTCACAACTATATTTTCTTCCTTCACTGTTCTCAAAATGAGTTACTTGATGTAACATCTACTAATTTAAAATGCTGCTATTTTCTTTTTTTTAAAAAAAGCTCACATTTTCGAAAATAAACATTTAAATATTTTGCATGCATGCAACCCTGCTGAAAAATATGTCATTTAAAAATTTATCGTAAACAATCGACAAAGAAAAATATTGTAGTTTAAAAATGAGCCAACTCGGACCTTAACCATGCACGAATAAAACAAAGCAAGAAAAAAATCCTTAAAATCAACAGCGTATCATAAAAACGTGTAATATTGATCATGTCTACTCGAAGCTCATAAAAACGCGATGTGCGGATGTGTGAAAAAGTGTGGTCCTCGGGTCGTGGTCGCACATCCAGCCCTGCCTACTCAGAGTTCGGCACCTCCAGTCTCCTCGTCTAAATGCTCACCTGCATCATTCATACCTAATGAGTCTAAAGACTCAACACTCCTGTAACGTTAATAGCAAGTACATATACATAACATGCAACAGTGAAAAATATTGTAATCAACATACATTTCATGATCTTAAAAGCATAAACGTAAACATGTCATACATTAGCATAACGTGTAAAAACATGTCTCATCATATCATCATATACGTATAAATTTTATTTAATTGAATTCAGTTCATTAGTTGTGACTTTCGTATCAGCTCTATTGTATTAGCTATTCGATGGATCCATCTAATATAACTGCGGTACCTGGCGGCGAGGACATCAACGACAGCATTACCCGTCCAATAAGACTTGACCTCAGCTCATAATATCTCATATAATCGTGTTAGTCACAACCAACTCACATCCGTCAAAATGTGTCATCATATTCATTACTTAATAAAAACATGCATATACGTAAATTTTCCTTAAAACCAAGCATGCAACGTATTTTTCATAATTACGTAAAAATCATATACATGATGCATAAATATTTAATGACATGATAAATTTGTGCTCAGGGCGTTGCTAGGACTCAAAACTCGACTCGGCTACAAAATAACTATTTTGCCCATGGGAACCCAAAATGACCATTTTACCCCTGGACCTCAAAATTTCGATCCGAAACTTACCAAACTCCTTAAAACATCCCAAAACATAATCAAAAGTGTTTCTTAGACGTAAATTCGAGCCCGTTTCAAAACTTACTCGATTCGTTTTAAAACACTTTTGATTATGTTTTGGGATGTTTTAAGGAGTTCTTAGACGTAAATTCGAGCCCGTTTCAAAACTTACTCGATTCGTTTTAAAACTTGAACCGGGGTCCCGGTTTAACCCGAATCAACCCGAATTTCAACCGAACTTTTCCCAACTTGAAATATGACTTAAACCTACATGTCCAACCTGAAAACCACTTATTCCAGCCTACTTCTAACCCACAAAACGACCCAGAAACGTTGATGGAATTTTACAGCACAAGCTAATTCAAGACCTAGTGCACCAAGCGTATTATACTTTCGATCCTATCTCAAAACCACGCGGACCAGCACCTAACCAGCTATACTAGGACCGTGTTAGAACCCAAGATACTCCCTTGACCGACCCTAGCTGATTCTACTTTCCAAAACGTCAGCTCCGTGCACTACCCGAGAAGCCGCGCCACACAAGCTATCGAACCCTCCCTCGATCTAATCTCTTCGGCCGACTCCTAGACTACTACTGTAAAGGCCCGTATTTCGTATTCATAATTTTGCGGAATTATTAAAAATTTTGTAAATAAATAATTATCTTGTCTCATTTAATTAAAATAAACATGTAAATAATTTTAACTTTAAAATAACAGCGGAAGCAAATATTGTTTTAAACCAACAATTTAAAAATAATTCAACGTAAAAATCAACTTAAAAATAATCCAACGTATTAAAACTGAGTTTGAATAATAAAAGGTGCATAAATTAAATCATGAGGTCCTCGTGTTTACTACTGCTGTCCCAAGATCGCTCACTGGTCTCCGCCCACGGTCTCGACCTCATCAACACCTACAACAATCAAGTCTAGTGAGTCTAAAGACTCAATATGTATATATCGTGAAATACAAGTAAATATATCATAAAATCGCATGCAACGTAAAAATAAAGTATCATAAAGCGTACGGTGAAAATCGTATCATGAATAATTACAACTACGTGCATATCTGAAATTTCATACGTAAAAGCTTTGCTCAATAGAGCTCTGTCATAACATGTCATAATTTTTCTGGTAGAGATAATGTTTCTAAGCTAGTGGCCCATAACATACCGTAAGCGCCTGATAAAACTAAACCACAGTATACTGGGCGGTAGAGATCAATCACAGCCCTTGGACTGTATGTCCATACCCATACATAATCATAAACCGGTCGTAAGTGATCGGACGGAGAGGTCCTCGGTTGCGCCTACCGACTTCTAAACTCATAAGCATAAGGTGGCCACAAGACATATAGCATATATCTCGAAAATAAACATTTTATATTTTTATGCACGTAATATAATTATACCCTTATTTTACCGGATGAGTTGGATCGCTTCCAGGCTTGCTGCGACTTTATTCTAATATGTGACACATGCAAATAATATTATCTTGACCTAAACTTGACAATCTAACCAAAAAACTTAACAATAGAACCAACAATGAGACTATGAGGACCAACCACTTGGTTTTTCAATCATGGTATCGTACCAACCCGAACCAACATTAAACCGACGTTTAACCATGATTAAAAATACCCCAAACATACTGAAAAACATGCATAAGAATTGCAAAACACGAAAATAGGTGAAAGGAATCCAAAAACATAAAACACTCTTTCGAGAGTCATTTTGGCACCTTTCACCGTAAATTCTCGTATGACCTCTAAACTCGACCAAATCATGAACGGCCAAAAACATGACCTTCCTAACTCATTGAGGTACTGTCCAGTCCAAGGCCATGGGCTAAAAGCCAACCAATATCTCAAACAACCCCAAAACCCGGATCCCATAGCTGCTGTCAAAAGTGCAGCAGTGGCAGCTTGTGTGTATTTGTAGTAAACTCTGAAAATAATTGACTATGGGCTTGAACCACCGCCCAAGGACTCTTACCAACATCCCAAGGCATGGCTTGGACCATCGCTAAGGGCTAAAATCCAACCATAAACCGAGCCAACACCTAGGACAATGCATCATGCTAGCCGAGAAATGCAGCCTGCTGTGTTTTGAGATGTATTAACTTGTTTTACTGTCTTGGGTCGTTCCAATGGCAATTTGGTCAACCATGGCTCGACCTAGACATGATGGATTGTTGTATAAACCATGGATACGGGCTAGAATCCAACCATAATCCAAACAAAACACCCAAAACCGAAAGTGTGCTCATGCAGAATTTTGAAGAAACAGAATGCAATTGTATTGTTTTGATGAAATTCTGATGGATCCGTGAACCAAACTTGGAAAGGACTCCTTGGCCACATCCTAGAGCTGCTAAGGGAGGGTTCTAACCATAGCTACAGCCCCTAGGATCGCAAGGATTCGAACACATCCCTTAGACAATCAATTACAAAATTTTTTTGACACAAAGCTGTAACTCCTTGAAATGTTGCCGTCAATTCTTTGTTGTGCGTGTATGGACTTGAACCATTGACCCAAAAACACCCTAACACATTCTAATTCATGCCTAGTAGCAGCCATGTGAGCCTGGAACCGAGCAACATCCTGAAATCAACAAAACTTAGAAAACCCGTGAAGTTGGAAACAAAAGAGTTTAGGAAAAATCTGTACAGATTTTGCTTGGTAAACCTTGCTGTAATTTCGTGATGTCTCATGATTCTTGATCATATATTGTTTTAAAATAGCTAATATAACTTGATTGAAGAGCAGAGAAGTAACATATACATGCCTGGTATTTGTTTTGAAGAAAACAAATCAAAACGACAATACGACGCGACGGAACGGAGTTGGTTTCTTTTCTTGTTTTCTGCTGCTACTTTCACGATTTTTAAGCTGCTGTTTTCTGCTACTTTTCGAAGGTGAGGTTTTGGGGAATGTAAGTGATGAAGGTGAATAATATAATAGGTGTTAAAGGTGCCATTATATGCCTTTAGTTTGGGAGTTACAAGTCAAGAAATTGAATGGGTTTTTGAATGGTTTCTCCTTCACCTATATGCCGATTCTTTTCTCATTTTTCTTGCATTTTCTCGTTTATTTGCTAGACTAATAAAAGGTGAGTGTTATAAGGGGTGATAAAGGTGTAATAATATGCATTAAGGTGGGAGGTTACAAGTGAAAGAGTTGAATAGCATTTGAATTATTTCCTCCCCTAGCTGTCATCGATTTTTTTCTTCTCCTTTCTACTGCATGTACTCGACAGTTTGCTAAGATAATAATTTGAGGAAAAATGATGGGTATTATAGTATTTGAATTTACTACTACTAGTGAATAAAAATGGGGATTGGATTCACCTTGAAGTGCAATTAGAAATGGTTTGAATGGATTTACTACATTTTTGAATTGTCTTGACCAAATATTATTACTACTTCTTGCATGGTAAAATATTGTTAAATTCTTGAATTATAAATTCTAGAGTTTTTAAATACTCATTATACATTTTAATGAATTACCACATTAATTTAGAATAAGCTCTTGCATGACATTGCATGGTTTATAATTTAAGTATTTAAATGTATGTTTAATTTCTTGAATATATTTGACCTATATTAATTCATCTCCATTTGTTTACCCATTTTAATTTAAGCTTTAATTAAATATTGAATCCAAAAGAATATATTTACCAACTTAGCTCTAATTAATTAAATAAATTCTAAAACATTTATTTCTTTAAATTAAATTATTCCTTGACTTAAATTAAATTTAGGAATGTCTTTCTTATTATTAATCTTATCTCTAATCTCCAAACTCCGGTCCGGCCTCGCGTATTTATCCTGAAAAGATAAAACTATGCATCTATCTTTAAAATAAATCAAACACTTCATATATTCATAAAAATTCATTTTTCATTCATTTTTATCATTTTTCATTTTTTTATATAGTATAAATTATGCATGGCTTATACGTAATCTGATTTTCGGGTTCTACAACTCTACTCCCATTAAAGGAATTTCGTCCCCGAAATTAAAACTTACCGAATAACTCGGGATAACGACTCCTCATCTCTGGCTCAGATTCCCATGTAGCTTCCTCCTTCGAATGATTTAGCCATTTGACTTTCACTAGCTTGACCATTTTGTTCCGAAGCTTTTTCTTTTGGCTGTCTAGGATTTGCGCTGGTCTTTCCTCATAAGACAAGTTCGGAGTGAGCTGCAACGGTTCAAAGTTCAAGACATGCGATGGATTCGCCATATACTTCCTCAACATGGAGACGTGAAACACGTTGTGTACTCCGGCCAGATTAGGCGGAAGAGCAACACGGTAAGCTAATGTCCCAACTCTGTCGAGGATCTCAAATGGTCCAATGAATCTCGGACTGAGCTTTCCTTTCTTCCCGAACCGCATGACACCTTTCATCGGTGCTATCTTCACGAAAACATGGTCACCAACAGCGAACTCTAAATCTCTCCGTCTCTGATCCGCATAACTCTTCTGTCTACTCTGAGCAGTCCTCATCCTATCACGGATCTTGACTACTACATCAGCAGCCTGCTGCACAATCTCCGGACCCAATTCTGCTCTCTCCCCTACTTCATCCCAATAAATAGGCGATCTACACTTACGACCGTATAGTGCTTCATATGGAGCCATACCTATAGACGACTGAAAACTGTTGTTATATGTAAACTCCACCAATGGTAATTTTGATTCCCAACTCCCGGAGAAATCAAGAACACATGCACGGAGAAGATCCTCCAATATCTGGATAACTCTCTCAGACTGACCATCTGTCTGTGGGTGAAAAGCTGTGCTAAACAACAACTTCGTACCCATGGCTGAATGCAGACTCTTCCAAAACGATGAAGTGAATCTAGGATCTCGGTCAGACACTATAGAAACGGGAATGCCATGAAGTCTAACGATCTCCCGGATATATAACTCTGCATACTGGATCTTGGAGAAAGTCGTCTTAATAGGCAAGAAATGAGCTGACTTCGTAAGAAGATCAACAATCACCCATATAACATTCGACCCTCTGACTGACTTTGGCAGACCGACAACGAAGTCCATGGTGACATTCTCCCACTTCCACTCGGGAATAGGAAGAGGCTTGAGCATACCCGCTGGTCTCTGATGTTCCGCTTTCACTAGCTAACACGTCAGACACTCGGATACAAATCGTCTGATATCCCTCTTCATCCCTGGCCACCAATATAATAACTGCAGGTCTTTGTACATCTTCGTACTCCCAGGATGAATAGAGTACAACGACATATGGGCCTCAGATATGATATCTTCTCGAATAGAATCGCTGCTCGAAACCCACATTCTGTCTCGATATCAGACAATACCGTCTCTAACTGTGTACAAGATACTGCCCTTGGCTTCGTCTCTCTGTCTCCACTTAGCCAATTGCTCATCTGCTAACTGCCCACTGCGAATACGGTCTAAGAGAGAAGACTGGATCGTCAAAGTAGATAGACGAGGAACTCTACCTCGTGGATATGTCTCTAAATCAAACCTCTGCATCTCAAACTGAAGAGGTCTCGAAACTACCAAATGAGCCATCCCTGCGACTTTCCTGCTCAACGCGTCTGCAACTACATTAGCTTTGCCAGGATGATAGCTAATGTCACAGTCGTAGTCCTTTACTAGCTCCAACCAACGCCTCTGCCGCATATTCAACTCTTTCTGTGTAAAGAAGTATTTGAGACTTTTGTGGTCGGTGAAGATCTGACACTTCTCTTCGTACAAATAATGCCTCCAAATCTTCAATGCAAATACTACGGCTGCCAACTCTAGATCATGGGTAGGATAATTCTTCTCATGAGTCTTCACCTGACGAGAAGCATATGCTATCACCTTCCCATGCTGCATCAATACTGCGCCTAACCCGAGTTTCGAAGCATCGGTATACAGAAAAAAATCTCCGGGTCCTGAAGGCATGGCCAATACTGGCGCTGAAATAAGAGCTTGCTTCAATGTATCGAAGCTCTTCTGACATTCCTCGCACCACACATACTTAACATTCTTCTTCGTCAATGATGTGAGTGGAACTGCAATGGAAGAGAATCCCCGAATAAACTTCCGATAGTATCCTGCTAGCCCAAGGAAACTACGGATCTCTGATGCATTTTGCGGCACAACCCAATCTCTGAATGCTGCAACTTTCGCCGGGTCTACCTCAATACCGCTGCTAGAAACGACGTGGCCTAAGAACGCCACCTTCTCTAACCAGAACTCGCACTTGCTGAACTTTGCAAATAACTTGTGCTTTTGTAGGGTCTGCAATACTGTGGTCAGATGTCTGCTGTGATCCTCTTGATTCTTTGAGTAGACTAGAATGTCGTCTATGAATACTATCACAAACTGATCAAGATACGGCTGAAATACGCGATTCATGAGATCCATGAAGATAGCTGGCGCATTCGTCAAACCGAACAGCATCACAAGGAACTCGAAGTGTCCATAACGAGTCCTGAAAGCAGTCTTGAGAACATCGGCGTCTTTCACCCGTAACTAATGATACCCAGAACGCAGATCAATCTTAAAGAATACGGAAGCTCCCTGCAACTGATCAAATAAATCTTCAATCCTCTGGAGTGGGTATTTGTTCTTCACTGTAACTCTGTTCAACTCCCGGTAATCAATGCAGAGCCTCATCGAACCATCCTTTTTCTTCACAAACAAGACCGGTGCGCCCCATGGCGAAAAGCTCGGGCGAATGAACTCCTTGTCAAGAAGTTCCCGAATCTGTTTCTTGAGTTCTGCCTTCTCTGTCGGTGCTAATCGGTATGGTGCTTTCGATATCGGTGTGTTACCTGGCATAAGCTCAATAGAAAATTCCACCTCTCGCACCGGTGGTAAACCAGAGACGTCATCAGGAAAAACGTCTAGAAAGTCCCGGACAATAGGAACATCGGATGCTGACTGTTTGGGCTTCTCGGGAACAGATACAAGAGTGGCTAAAAATGCTCGGCACCCTCAATGAATGAGCTTCCTAGCCTGGACACAAGATATCATACGCGGTAAATTAAAATACCTGTCTGGCTCGAATAAGAATTGTTCCATCCCAGGCGGTCGGACTAGAACAGATCTCTGTTGGAAGTCAATCAAAACTCGGTTCTTCAATAGCCACTCCATCCCCAGAATTATATCAAATTCCGGCATCGGCAGAACGATCAGATCCGCATACACAAGATTACCATGAAGTTCAAGGTCTATATCTCGGATCACATTAGTAGCTGTCATCTCCTCTCCAGAAGGCAATGCTACTGAATACACTATGTCTAGCCCAATTGATTTGATCTTGAGAGAATTTGCAAAGATTTCTGAAATGAACGAATGAGTAGCCCCTGAATCTAACAAGGCTTTCGTAGCTGAACCGGCTATAAAAATTCTCCCCGATAGATTGGAATATTATGCTAAACCCAATAGTTTTACAAGAACTATGCTTATAGACATGCAAAGGTCAAAGTTCTTCTAACCTAAATTCCCGTAGCTAACACTGATTAGAACATGCAATCATATCATAAATTCTAAGTTCGAAATCTTAACCCAAAACATTAAACTTCAAATACAACTTAAGGATTTAGGATACCTGTCATGAGCATCGTCTCCGGATTAGTCTCCGCAGCATGTAGAGCAAAAACTCTGCCTTGGATAGGCAGATTCTTCTGAGGGCAATTCTTCAATATGTGGTCAGTACTACCACATTTGTAACACTTTCCTGAACCATACATACAAGTCCCAGCATGACGACGTGAGCACTTGGCACAGACTGGATACTCCACTGTCCTCGGGACTGCTCGTCCCTGCTGTTGCAGCTGCGGCCCTCTGTTCTTGGGTGGACCGTGGAAAGGTCTCTTATTCTGATGCGGCTGATGAGGAGGACGGTGTGGTGCCTGAAATGGTCGTTTACCCTGGCGATCGCGCTCAATATCATTCTGGTCTTGTTCTGCCGCTAGCGCTCTGGAAACAGCAACATTGTAGGTAGTAGGGCCAGCCACCCTAACATCACGGCGTAAGATCGGCCGCAGACCATTCAGAAAATACCTCAATTTGGCTCCAACATCATTAGCAATTAGGGGTACAAAGTGACATCCCCTCTCGAACTTACGGATGAACTCCGTAACAGTCAAGTCTCCCTGCCTCAGGGTCATGAACTCCGTGGTCAATCTCGAACGCACCTCTTCAGTAAAATATTTAGAGTAGAATACCTCTGTAAAGCGCGCCCAGCTCAAAGCAGTCAAATCCAAAGCCACTGATGCTCCTTCCCACCATAGGCGAGCGTCTCCTCCGAATAGATAGGTCGCACATCGAACCCTATCTCCATCTTCAAGCCCCATAAACTGGAATATAACCTCGAGGGACTAAATCCAGCCCTCGGCAGCCATAGGATCGGACGTCCCTAAGAATTCCTTAGGTCGCATCTTCATGAACCGCTCATAGATAGCCTCCGGCCCCGTCTGTCTGGCTCCCACTGCATTGTTGCCCGCAAACTGTGCGAAGAACTGAGTCATCCCAGCTAGCATCTGGGCATTCATGTCTGGTGGAGGGGGTGGTGGTAAATCTCTCTCCTCGTTCTCCCCTTGTCTCTGATCTTCACCGCCCTCATGACGACGCTCATCATCACCTCTCGGGCGTCCAACACGGCGTCTAGGAGGCATGCTGTTCCATAAATATAACCCATACGTAACCAACATGCATAATTCCACTATTTTCTTTAAATTTAAATAAAAAATGCATAATCGTAATCTTGACATAAAATCTTTCATGCACTCATGATGTAAAAATATTTCAAGCTTTAAAATAAATGCGCAATCGTAAAACTTACAGACCGAAGACGTGACTTCACGAGCTTCTCGAGAGCAGTAGTAGTACAACCCTTTACAAGATCATAGGCTCTGATACCAACTGTAAAGGCCCGTATTTCGTATTCATAATTTTGCGGAATTATTAAAAATTTTGTAAATAAATAATTATCTTGTCTCATTTAATTAAAATAAACATGTAAATAATTTTAACTTTAAAATAACAGCGGAAGCAAATATTGTTTTCAACCAACAATTTAAAAATAATTCAACGTAAACATCAACTAAAAAATAATCCAACGTATTAAAACTGAGTTTGAATAATAAAAGGTGCATAAATTAAATCATGAGGTCCTCGAGTTTACTATTGCTGTCCCAAGATCGCTCACTGGTCTCCGCCCACGGTCTCGACCTCATCAACACCTACAACAATCAAGTCTAGTGAGTCTAAAGACTCAACATGTATATATCGTGAAATACAAGTAAATATATCATAAAATCGCATGCAACGTAAAAATAAAGTATCGTAAAGCGTACGGTGAAAATCGTATCATGAATAATTACAACTACGTGCATATCTGAAATTTCATACGTAAAAGCTTTGCTCAATAGAGCTCTGTCATAACATGTCATAATTTTTCTGGTAGAGATAATGTTTCTAAGCTAGTGGCCCATAACATACCGTAAGCGCCTGATAAAACTAAACCACAGTATACTGGGCGGTAGAGATCAATCACAGCCCTTGGACTGTATGTCCATACCCATACATAATCATAAACCGGTCGTAAGTGATCGGACGGAGAGGTCCTCGGTTGCGCCTACCGACTTCTAAACTCATAAGCATAAGGTGGCCACAAGACATATAGCATATATCTCGAAAATAAACATTTTATATTTTTATGCACGTAATATAATTATACCCTTATTTTACCGGATGAGTTGGATCGCTTCCAGGCTTGCTGCGACTTTATTCTAATATGTGACACATGCAAATAATATTATCTTGACCTAAACTTGACAATCTAACCAAAAAACTTAACAATAGAACCAACAATGAGACTATGAGGACCAACCACTTGGTTTTTCAATCATGGTATCGTACCAACCCGAACCAACATTAAACCGACGTTTAACCATGATTAAAAATACCCCAAACATACTGAAAAACATGCATAAGAATTGCAAAACACGAAAATAGGTGAAAGGAATCCAAAAACATAAAACACTCTTTCGAGAGTCATTTTGGCACCTTTCACCGTAAATTCTCGTATGACCTCTAAACTCGACCAAATCATGAACGGCCAAAAACATGACCTTCCTAACTCATTGAGGTACTGTCCAGTCCAAGTCCATGGGCTAAAAGCCAACCAAGAACTCAAACAACCCCAAAAACCGGATCCCATAGCTGCTGTCAAAAGTGCAACAGTGGCGGCTTGTGTGTATTTGTAGTTAACTCTGAAAATAATTGACTATGGGCTTGAACCACTGCCCAAGGACTCTTACCAACATCCCAAGGCATGGCTTGGACCATGGCTAAGGGCTAAAAGCTAACCATAAACTGAGCCAACACCTAGGACAATGCATCATGCTAGCCGAGAAATGCAGCCTGCTGTGTTTTGAGATGTATTAACTTGTTTTACTGTCTTGGGTCGTTCCAATGGCAATTTGGTCAACCATGGCTCGACCTAGACATGATGGATTGTTGTATAAACCATGGATACGGGCTAGAATCCAACCATAATCCAAACAAAACACCCAAAACCGAAAGTGTGCTCATGCAGAATTTTGAAGAAACAGAATGCAATTGTATTGTTTTGATGAAATTCTGATGGATCCGTGAACCAAACTTGGAAAGGACTCCTTGGCCACATCCTAGAGCTGCTAAGGGAGGGTTCTAACCATAGCTACAGCCCCTAGGATCGCAAGGATTCGAACACATCCCTTAGACAATCAATTACAAAATTTTTTTGACACAAAGCTGTAACTCCTTGAAATGTTGCCGTCAATTCTTTGTTGTGCGTGTATGGACTTGAACCATTGACCCAAAAACACCCTAACACATTCTAATTCATGCCTAGTAGCAGCCATGTGAGCCTGGAACCGAGCAACATCCTGAAATCAACAAAACTTAGCAAACCCGTGAAGTTGGAAACAAAAGAGTTTAGGAAAAATCTGTACAGATTTTGCTTGGTAAACCTTGCTGTAATTTCGTGATGTCTCATGATTCTTGATCATATATTGTTTTAAAATAGCTAATATAACTTGATTGAAGAGCAGAGAAGTAACATATACATGCCTGGTATTTGTTTTGAAGAAAACAAATCAAAACGACAATACGACGCGACGGAACGGAGTTGGTTTCTTTTCTTGTTTTCTGCTGCTACTTTCACGATTTTTAAGCTGCTGTTTTCTGCTACTTTTCGAAGGTGAGGTTTTGGGGAATGTAAGTGATGAAGGTGAATAATATAATAGGTGTTAAAGGTGCCATTATATGCCTTTAGTTTGGGAGTTACAAGTCAAGAAATTGAATGGGTTTTTGAATGGTTTCTCCTTCACCTATATGCCGATTCTTTTCTCATTTTTCTTGCATTTTCTCGTTTATTTGCTAGACTAATAAAAGGTGAGTGTTATAAGGGGTGATAAAGGTGTAATAATATGCATTAAGGTGGGAGGTTACAAGTGAAAGAGTTGAATAGCATTTGAATTATTTCCTCCCCTAGCTGTCATCGATTTTTTTCTTCTCCTTTCTACTGCATGTACTCGACAGTTTGCTAAGATAATAATTTGAGGAAAAATGATGGGTATTATAGTATTTGAATTTACTACTACTAGTGAATAAAAATGGGGATTGGATTCACCTTGAAGTGCAATTAGAAATGGTTTGAATGGATTTACTACATTTTTGAATTGTCTTGACCAAATATTATTACTACTTCTTGCATGGTAAAATATTGTTAAATTCTTGAATTATAAATTCTAGAGTTTTTAAATACTCATTATACATTTTAATGAATTACCACATTAATTTAGAATAAGCTCTTGCATGACATTGCATGGTTTATAATTTAAGTATTTAAATGTATGTTTAATTTCTTGAATATATTTGACCTATATTAATTCATCTCCATTTGTTTACCCATTTTAATTTAAGCTTTAATTAAATATTGAATCCAAAAGAATATATTTACCAACTTAGCTCTAATTAATTAAATAAATTCTAAAACATTTATTTCTTTAAATTAAATTATTCCTTGACTTAAATTAAATTTAGGAATGTCTTTCTTATTATTAATCTTATCTCTAATCTCCAAACTCCGGTCCGGCCTCGCGTATTTATCCTGAAAAGATAAAACTATGCATCTATCTTTAAAATAAATCAAACACTTCATATATTCATAAAAATTCATTTTTCATTCATTTTTATCATTTTTCATTTTTTTATATAGTATAAATTATGCATGGCTTATACGTAATCTGATTTTCGGGTTCTACAACTACCAGCCGTTCCTGGCCCCCTTCCAGCCTTGTCAGGACCCTAGAGGGTCAGATCCTTGGCTGGAAACAAGCCATGCATGACCACGCAACCCCAAACCTCCGATCTCGCCAAACCCGAGCCCTCATACACTAAGAATCGATCGACCCTCAATGATTTCGACTCTTAGCCAAATCCAGCCACTTGATACCTTAGTTCATGATTTTATCAGTCCCTTAGCAACATGGAATTGGCAGCTCCTCGCATAAGATCAAGAAAACGTGAGTTGCACACAAGATAAACGCATTTACGTGTCAAAACCTTTTTTGAGAACGATGCTAAAAGAGGGACCAATGAAAATTCATGCAAAAATATAAACATCATCATATAATCATGGTTTAAATGATGAGAAAGGAGATACATGGCATTCCTTAACTTTTTTACACTTGAAAATTCGAAGATACGCGCGTAGGACTAACACCGGTGAAGCGGGGAAGAAGCTTGCTTTGAAAATTATGGAGGAAACTGAAGTGGCTGCTGGTTGCTGCTGATTTACATGAGGATGGCTGCTGGAGAAAGAAGGGGGCGGCCACCATGTAACAAAATAGGTTTAGGGTTTTAATTAAGGAGTTTAAGTTATAAAATAATACACTAATGGGTCCTTAATTAAAAATTGAATGAATAAAAATGGTTTTAGGCTCATTAAGCAATAAAATAAACTCATAAAGCTCAATTACACTCCCGAAAAATATTTCGTTTAGGTACGGTTTTGAAAATATTGCTCGAGCCATCAAAGAGTCCCCGAATCGATAAAATTTTCGTATCCGCTAATAATATTACCTGACGGGTAAAAATACCCAACCAAGGCCCATTTTCAAAAATCATGCTTAAAAACACCTCATATTAAATAATTAAAAATATTATTTAATAAAAATATTTTTCTGAATATCCCTAGTCTCCGTTCCTTGTTCGAGCGCGAAATGCAACTTAAAATCCTAATGCATGGAACTTTAATAACTCATGAATTAAAACAAATATTTACGCAATAAACATGCATTTAATACATTAAAACAATTTAATAAAATACATAAAGAATTTGATAATTTGCAAGCATATGGTTCATGTGGACCTTCAAATTTTCAGGACGTTACACTTGGATACTGAGGAAGGTTTGGAATCTTTCGAGGACAATATGCTCAAGGAGGTACCAGACCTATCAAAAGGAATTATTGATATATTTACTTAACTAGAGCATATCAAGAAGGCTCATGTGGCTATTGCTACTTATCTCGGTGGGCAAATTTATGCTAACAATTTTCGAATTTGCACCAAGATTGAGAAAGTTCGGGCGAACTTTAAGAAGAAGATTGATGGAGTTAGCTCTCAGTTAGCAACTGTTCTTTCCCACTTGAAGGCACCAGCTGGTGTTGACCAAAAAAAGAAGAAAAGAAAGCTACTGAATCCTCCAGTCACGCTCATAAGAAAGAACAACCGAAGCCAACTGATCAATCTAAGAAGACAAATGACAAGTACTTTGGATCTCAAAAAGATTATCATATAAGATAGTGCTTAGAGGACAGGGTTTGTATTTTTAGCAAGTTAATCTAGTTGTAATCTTTGTTTGGATTAATGAATTCAATATTTGATTCAAGAGAACAATTTTGTTAAACACCAAAAAAAAAAACAAAAATTGTTAGAATATTTCAATTTTGATGATTTAACAAAATTGTTAATCCATTGGATAATTGCAGAATCTAACTAAACTGAATTTTAGAAAAAAAATAAATATTCATCAGCAAAAATTTTCTAAGTCAATCAGAGTGTAACTGACTACTGAGCCAAACTGATAATGCATTATCCAAAGACAAAAGAGATACTGATGGGAAAACTGATCAAATAATGAAATGTCATGCACACTACCTGAATTTGTCAAAATTCATGCGCATTACTTGAATCTGTCATAAATGACAATGACATAGAAACATTGAAATCTGTAATTTGAATAGATATATGATTTAAAAAGATGATCGTTGCATATGAAGTCTATATATAGATCAGTTAGACAAGCTTTTAAACCTCTCCGACTCTCTCATTTTCTGAATTCTCTGATCCTTCGAATTTCTTGTAAAACTTTTTGCAAGCCAAAACGAATAGAACAAGCACACACTAATAAGTTATTATCTGATCAATTGAAGTCAATTTGTGCTTGAAAATTTCCTTACGAAATTTTTGTAATTGAGATTAATAAATTTACTGCTTATTTTGATTAAAATTGAAGTATACTGAAGTTGATGATTCCAAAATTATTTTTAATTATCAAATTCTTTTAGTGCTATTCTTCTGCAAGAAATAAAGGTGACATACAAATATTAAAATCTCCGAACATCTAGAAAAAACCTATACATATTTAGATTTCAGTCTACCTGCATCTAATTTTCATCTTAGAGCTCAAGTGTGTTTTTGATAAGCTATTTTGTTCAAATAGTTTCAGTCCGTCTATTTTCACAAAGTTTTAAGTCGCTACTTAGTGAGAACTAAGATGACATAAATTTTATTTCAGTGTTGCTAATCCAACCTAAATATTTGCCATCTTTTAGATTACTTATTCTCCACTCAAAATTATTCTTCGATCCTAACAAAATTAAAAATAAAAAATCATGTTTTTTGTAAATAAATAACTACCAAATGATTTTTTTTAAATGTACCATTTTCGTAACTAAATGGACATTAAAGAGCAAAAAAAAGGGAGGAGTTGTGAAATTAGTTAGTCATCGAACTCTTGATAATTGGTCAAATACTTAAATATTTTATCAACTCGAACACCACAAAATAATGAACAATACCTCTTTGGATCTATATAATGGTCAATACGTATATCAATATTATTATTATTATTGTTGTTGTTGTTTTTATTATCATATAATTAAAGTAGATACCCTTTGTTTAAAATTTATAACTACACCTTTTTTTTAATAACTTTTTCGTGAAACTTTTTTTCTCTTTCCCTAAAATATCCCTTTTTCAAAATCTTTTAATCTTATTTTTAGGGAGATAAGATAGGTAATTAATTTTGAAATTATTTTAGAATAATTTATCATATTTTAAATTTAAATATAATTTTTTTATGTGTATAATTTTTAATTTGTGAACAATGATTCACGCAGTCATTAATATCAAAATTAGTTAAAAATAAAAATAAAAAATAGAATCACCTTGTGATTATGAACAATTGGAGAAGTCAAATCATTAAAAAAAACGCAGAAACAAAACATATTTTATCAAAAGATTTTACAAAGATTATACAGACTCATTAATGCTCTACAATATTTGAACTTGTTAACGACTAATAATAACCTGCTGTTGGCATCACGAATCGGCAGATGGGACAGTAATGGCTAGTCTTGAGCCACTTCTTGATGCAATCCTCGTGAAAAATGTGCGAGCACGGCATGGATACAACTTCACAACCCGCGTAGAAATCTTCGAGACAGATCGAACAACTCTCTTCGTCGTTTTCGCCAGTAGTAGTCTTGATCTCCAAATATTCGTCCATGGAAGATTCTGAAGCCGGAACCATCTCAGAATTGTCCTCTTCCTCCGACAGTTGAGCCGTCAATTCCATGGCAAGATTTTCATCAACATGTCTGTTACATTCCACTAAAACATTGAAGGGAATGACCAAAACATTGTGCTGCGGAGGCATAAACCTCAAGAGATCTTTCGCGACGGCGAATGCGAATTTGCTTAACTTTCGACGGTTGTGATCGTCCAGAGGCCACTGTCCCAGCTCCCGATCGATCATTCGGCATGAATATTCGGGGTCCATGAGTTGTTTGATATCCATACGAACCGATTTTCTCATGAAACTAAATTGAACGTTGTGTCGGAGGACGACATCATCATAGTATTCGCACACGACGAGGTCACAATTAAAATCGATATCCACATGAAATTGAGTTTCACGAGCGGTAACCACATCGTTTCCAACTCTCGGGTCGACCAAGACTAACTCTAAGGGGGCAGTTTCATCCATAATTCAACTTTCGAAGAAGAAGAAAATATTGGGACAAGAAATTTTGGTTTTTGACGAACAAAAAACAGTAGACGAGAAGTGCGTAGGGATTGATAATTTTAAAGAAAAACTAAGAAATATAAATTTTGTTTATTTATGGTTTAAGGGGATTTTATAATTTGTTTGTCATGATTTTTCATCCATACTTATCCAAAATAAGAAGAGATTTTGTGTATCTTGTAATAGGATCCGCCGAATAACTAGTTCTTTAAAATAATTATATTTTTCTTGATATTTTCTTTAGTATTTTTGAAAAATATATATATATATATATATATATATATATCTAATGAAAGATTTCAAAATGGGAGGGGAATTTAAAATAAATACAAATATCTCAATATAATGGCTATTATTAATTTCCTTATATTCTCTATTCGCCTGTCTTTCAAGTTGCTACTTCATTGAATTATAAAAAATTTATTTGAAATTTAATGTGAACACTCGGATTTTCGAAGCAAATTACACAAACAAAAAACCATTCAAAAATATGATTTATCTACAATTAATTAAACTTGGTAGCAACTAACTAGTTGACATCTCGAATCGGCAGATAGGACAGTAATGGCTAGTCTTGAGCCACTTCTTGATGCAATCCTCGTGAAAAATATGGGAGCACGACATGGATAAAACTTCACAACCCGTGTAGAAATCTTCTAGACAGATCGAACAACTCTCGTCTTCGTTTTCGCGCAAAGTGGCAGTCTTGATCTCTAAAGTTTCAATGGAAGAATCTGTAGCCGGAACCATCCCGGAATCGGCCTCTTCCATCAATTCCATGACAAGATCATTTTCATTAGCTCGCCTCTTACATACCACTAAGACCTTGAAGGGAATGACCAAAACATTGTGTTGTGGAGGCATAAGCCTGATGAGAACTTTCACGGCAGTGATCGCGAATTCGGTCAAATCTCGACGGTCATCATCTCCCAGTGGCCATTCACTCAGCTCTCGATTGATCATTCGACGTGAACTTCTGGAGTTCATGAGTCGTTTGAGATCCATACGGACTGATTTGTCCATGATACTAGGTCGCACAGTAAGTCCGTTATCATGGTATTCGCATACGAAGAGGTCGCAAAAAAAATTGAAATCCACATGAAACTGAGTCTCACGGGTGGTGACGACGTTGTTTTCGACTCTCGGTGAAACCACTGACGATCTCTTGGGCGGCGTCATCCATAAATTCGACGTTCGAACAAAAAATTGAATTTTGTTTTGGTTTGCTTTGAAATTATATTGTGGAGAGTGCGATATTCTAGAAGTTTTTATAGGTTTAGTTGAAACTTCGGTTCTTCATTAAATTATAACGATTTGATGCGTCGTAGGATTATGATTTATTTAGTATAAACCAAATCTGTAGATAGGATTCGGAGTGCGAGATATGGTAAGCTTTTCTGTTATTTTTGGGGACAAAAAAAACTTTAAAATTAACACATTTAATTATTTTGGGTGGAAATTTGTAATTTAGGAGTGTTTCCTTAATTAATTCCTGATGATTCGTCGGTTCATATTGGGTTAAAATCAACAAATATTGTCATACTGGGAAAATCTAATGTAATTTGTTTTCAATAAACGAGCAGCTTAAAATTAAATATAATCAAAACCCGATTTTATATTAATGTATTAGTAATACAGAGCTAAAAATTAATTTTCAAGGAAAATATTTTTAAAATTGTAAAAATCTGAAATTAAGATGGTTGATTAAAAAAAAGAGTACATTATGTCAAAACTATAATTATCTAAGAATATTTTTTCCTTCAAATAATTAATTTAAAAAATTTAATTTGGGTCATCCATGAAAAACTATTATTTTTTATGCTAAGATTAATATTTTTTATTGTGAATATCGGTAAGATTGATCTGTACCGTCTCACAAGAGACCTATTCAAAAACATATTCCCTTGATTAAATGAGCTCCAATCAATTTAAATGAGCACAACAAACATTCGTTCGTTAAAAAATAGATATGTTATCCTTATCTTTAAAATTCTATCATTCTTCATTATCCAATCTCACGAGCATACTAAAAAAGAAATTTATTTTTTTCCCACTTGTATTATCTTGATACATCATTTTAATTGCGAAAAAAAAATTATAACAAAAAACCCCGTCTTTAGATACCTATGAATCAACGCATATGATCATGAATAATGATTTCAGCAATCTGAAAGAAATTGTACATGTAAAATATATTTATCGTAATTCAGATTGTACACAAAACATATCATGCCCTAATTAATTTTACAATTTCATAATTCTCGATCAAAAGTATTGTAATGCTTGAATTTTCAACTAAATATTACATCATAAATCCTTGGAAGAAATCGAATCACTTAACTACTTACTACTAGTGGGCATCTCGAAACGGCAGATGGGACAATAATGACTAGATTTCAGCCACTTCTTGATGCAATCCTCATGAAAAATATGGGAGCACGGCATGGATACAACCTCACAACCCACATAGAAATCTTCGAGACAGATCGAACAACTATCCCCGTCTTGGCACAAAGTAAAGTCTTGATCTCTAAAGATTCAATGGAAGAATCGGTAGTCGGAACAGTCCCAGAATCGGCTTCTTCCATCAATAGTCGAGCCGCCAATTCCATGGAATGATTCTCATCAACAACACGAATGCAAGTTGATAGGATCGATTTGATGGGTCGAAGTGTTTAGAAGGGGAGTTGAATAAACACTTTAAGATTTTTGGCTCTTTTTGAAAAAGTGAATCAATTTAGTGATAAATTGAATTCAAGAATCTTGTTTTTCAATATCATTCAGTTAATTGATTAGAGTGCAGAAATAAACTAACTGATAGATTGAATACTTAAAGAATAACTGAAACAATGAACATGAAGATTTTATGGATGTTCGGAGACTTCAATCCCTCATACGTCACCCCTTCTATCACAAGGACATGTTTTCACTAAAAGACTTTGATTGATTACAGAAACTGTAATAGCCCACTTCAGTTTGAACTTAAACACTGCCAAACTGAAACTCTTAGTTTCTTAAAACTTATCAATACACAACTGATTTTCTTTTGTAGTGCAACTGATCTATGAAGATCAAATATATCAATGTAATGCGCTAGTAATTTTGCTCAAAAGATAGCTTGAATGCTATGAATTTATCAATGAAGTGTGAGCTTTTCTATATGAATATTGCAACTGACAGTGTATAACTGAATCTCTCAGATGTTCTCAAATCCGTAAAATCAACAATTTGTTTCTCACTGAACTTCTCAGCTATTTATAGGCTTTGCTTCCAACTGTAACATTGAATGCATTAATTAATACTTAACCATTGATTTGTCCTTTCTAAATATGTCAACATTCTTATGACAAAAGTACGATGTTGTAGTCTGCTAATGCGAAGCTCCTTCTGTTAGTTGCAGTCTGCTGCATATGATTTGTCGGTTGATAGCTGAACTAACTGATGACATGTCAAACTAATCAGCAGTTCGACTATTTGACTGATCAGTTGAACTGACTATATGACTGATCAGTTAAACTGACTTAGGGCGTCCTGTTTAGTTCTAACTGATAGTTCATTTGACTTTGCAGATTCAGTTTTACTTTGTTCAGTTCGATTGCATCATACTGTTTAACTCATTAATCTTCAGTTCGGATGACTTTAGTTTAGATAGCTTCAGTAGAGTTACTTCAGTTGAGCTGATCAGTTCTGCACACTTCGATGCTTAAATTTGTCATACTCCGAAACCTTTAATTCTAACAATTTTTCCTTTTTGGTGTTTGACAAAACTTAGATTTCGAGAACTGATAACACTGATAGTAGATAAAATAATCTTCAATAATGTACAAATTTGTACATAAAAGAATAAGAATTGTCTAAACCGCTAAACTATCTGACTGATTGGACTGTGCATTATTTTTTAGCTTTCTTCTCATCTAGTCCTTGATCAGTTGGATGTTTAGTACTTTTCTTAGAAGTACCTCCTTGACCTTGACTTTGCTATTGTTCCTCTTACCGCTTTTTGTCAACACCTGCCGTGTGAGAAAGATGGCGGACTTCTATGCTGACTTGGGATATTGCATCAAGCATTTGGGTTTGCATTATGTCCATCCTCTTGGATAGTGTAAGGTCCAAAAATAAGATGACGTAATTCAACTGCATGCAAATCCAGAAAAATAGAAAATGACTAATTAAATAATTTTAATAGCATGAATTATTTATGATATACATGATTAAATGTTTAAAAATAGGATTTACTGTTAGAATACATAAAACTGTGTTTCAAAGGTTATTCGAGTTGCGATCGAGGAACAGAGACCGATGGCTGAAAAAGGAAAAATGTTTTTATTAAATTATTGTTTTTAATTATTTAAAATAAGGTTGATGCAATTTGATATTTTATGAAAATAAGGAGTTTTGAGGTGATTTTATACGCTGAGTCGTAATTTTTAACGGTATTCGATTTTCGACAAAAATATGAATTTTACGAGAACTCGGTTAATATTTTAACGAACTTTCCTAAACAAAATATTGTAAATATTAGCAAATGAGCTTATTGGGCCTATTGTACTAGACTAATGGGTCCAAGCTTGCACACATGATAATTAACAAATAAATAAGCCACAAACCCTCCTTGTAAACCACAATTCACATGCCCAACACACACAACACACACAAGAACTCTCCCACCAACAAACACATGCACACACGAGAAATCATTCAAAGAAAGGCTTCGGTTTTTGAAGGGAAAACAACTAGGGCTCCGTTCGTCGCAGTTCTCCGCATCTCAACTTATTTGTCGTGCGTAAAATATGCAAAGTCATGCCTTAACTTTATTTTTCTCATCTATCACACCATATTACATGTTTGAATTATGTTTGCATGAAAAACATGTTACCTTATGAATAATTTGGTTTTTGGGTTTGATATGTCAATAACATGTGTTTTTAGGCTTCAAAACTTAAAATATTATTGAATGAAAGGGCTGCCATCTTAGGGACACTAAAAGGGAGGAGTTTAAGAATGCTTAAGGGTCCCTAGTTGCCAAATCAAAAGCTGCACACGAATAGGAGAGGGCCTGAGCGAAAATTTGCATATATGGTTCACATGGGTTCGGTTAAGGGGTTATACACTGAGGGCTTGGCCAGGGCTGGGCTGGGGCTCTGTGAGGGTCACGGTTAAGGGCTGTAAGGGTCCTAGCAGGTCTAGAACCCGTGGCTGGTCTCTAGGGAAGAGCCCATGATCGCATGGACTCTTCCCATGCGAATAAGGTGTGGTCGCGAGGGGCGGCTGCATGGAGGGTTTAGGCTTGGGCAGAGTGGTCTAGACTAGGTCTCAGGGTGGTCAAGGGTCAGTCCAGAGGGTTCAGGCTCGGGAGGTGGCTTGGGAGAGGAGTCTTAGTCAAGGGAAAAGAGTCCTACGCTCTTAGGGAACTCGCGCGGCTCTTGTTGCTAACAGGAGGTTGCTACGTGGGTTAGGCTGAGTCCAGAGGGTCCAGTAGGGTCCATGAAAGGTCTGTTCAGGGGTGGCTCAAGGTGGCTCAGGCATGGCTCGATGAAACCGAGAGTTGGCTCGAGGGGTTCAAGGAAGGATTCGATTTTTAGAGTAAAAAGGCTACTGCGTCGAGCCGTGGTCCACGTGGGTCGAATCATGGTTCACGAGGGTAGTTTAGGTATAAAAGTTTATGTTTAAAATTTGGGATGAAAATATTAAAGTTTGATTTAATTCGGGATTAAAACGCTCAACGAATTAATAATTATAAATTAAATCGCAAGCCATGAATTTAAGCTAAATAAAAATATAAGAAATTTAAGTTAAGCTTAAATAACTATTTGGGATGGTCTAGAGTTAACGAAAGTAAGAAAAAGTCAAAATCGAGAAATTTTATGTCTAGGGATAAAGCGGTCATTTTACACATGAAAAATAGTAAATGTCCTGGCAGTGCCCACTGAATGATGTTGTTTATTTTAAATGTTTACGAAATTTTATGATGAAACGTTAATGCTAAAAGATATGTTGCATGCTTGGTTTTAAAAAAAAATTATTTTTATATGCTTGAATTTTTTATAAGTGATAAAAATACGAAAAGTTAAAGGAGGTGAAGTAATTGTGACTAATACGATGATTATGATGATATGTAAGGCCAAGGCTCAGTTAACGGGTGAGAGTGTCGCCGATGTCCCCGCCGCCCAAAACTTTGTTACACATAGATGGACATGAAACGTCCACTACTCGTTTTCATAAGAAATATTAGAAATTTTTTTTCTATCCTATTAATTTCTAGTCTCGGACGAATTAAAAAGATCCATATATACATTTAAAAATATAAGTTGCACCATTTTAAAAAATAAAATATCCAACTATATTTGAAAATTCAAAGAAAATATGTTAAAACATAAAATCGTCATACGTTTGCAAATTCTAACTTAGCAATAAAGCTAAAACTAATAACCTCTCAAAAACCCACTCAAAGGCATAATAAAAGTAGTAAAAATCTTTAACATAAACTTAAAATCATAAGTGCGGAAAACTAGCGCTGGTCCTCGGGTTATGTGAACCTTCAGTCCAGTAAGATCAACCATGAAGATCTCCAATATCATTATTATCAAACTCACTGCATCGATCACACCTAATGAATCTAAAGACTCAACAAACCATAATCTTGATAACAAATAATACGTACACAATCACATACAACAGTGAAAATACTTTTACGCAAAATAACATTATCATAATCATGCATAAACATAAACATTTTTCATATTTTCATAAACATATTCATATTCATCATATACATATACGTATTCCTTTCATTGAATTCAGATCGTTAATTGTTACTTTCGTATTCGTATTAAAGGTCGATGGATCCATCTTCATGTAACCACAGTACTGAGCGACGGGGACATCAGCGACACTCTCACCCGTCAACTGAGCCTTGGAATTACGTATTGTCGTATCATCATATCATCATATTAGTCACAATTACTTCACTTCCTTCAACATTTCGTATTTTCATCACTTTATAAAATTCATCCATATAATAATCAATTTCTTTTAACCAAGCATGCAACATATCTTTTAGCGTTAACGTTTCAAAATAAAATTCCATAAACATTTAAAATAAACATATTAACATATTTTACAGCATTCCGGGCACTGCCATGCATTTACTATTCTTCAGGTGTAAAATGACTGTTTTACCCCTAGACGTAAAATTTTTTGTATTTATCCTTAGACCTCGAAACGACGTCCCAAATCATTCCAAACTTAACACATAGCCTTGAAACACTCCATAAATATTCCTTAGACGTAAAATTATGCCCCTCGACTAATCTCCCAAAACGTTTTTAAAGCTTAGACGTACCTCCCGGTTTTGACTCATATTGACTCGAAACTTAACCAAACTTTACCAAACATAAACCAAAGCTTAATAACACCTAAAAAACCATATTCAACCCAAATCAATCCACATAACTCCTTCTGAATCACCCTTCAAGCCTACTGAATTTCTGCCCTTTATTTTCGAAAACCCTAGTCTAACTTGCCATGCATCCCTTTGCTTCTATGCCTAAAGCAACTCAACCAGCCACTATTTGACCACCCTAGGACTCTACGGGACCCCTATGGACTCTAATGGACCAAGCTTGAGAAGCCTAAACCCACAGCCCCTCAATCTCGTCCAAATGCATGCACCCGTTTCCTCCCAAACTCGTCCAAGTGCATGCACATCGACCATGCCCTTCGAGCCGCCCTCATGCCACAATATTAGGGACATCATGCAGCCCAAGTAAGTTTACTGTACCCTCCCTAACCACAGCTAGTAGACGTGACCTTCGAAGACTCCTAGTCGAAGAGTCCTTGCCCTTAAGGAGTCTATTTTCGTTCTACATGCATCAACTGACTGTCCAGCCCTTAAACATTCATCTATGGCCCCTAAAATGTGTTGAAAAACATTCCTTCAAGTTTTCCTACCATGCAGCCCCTTGGTTCATCATTAGAAAGAGTTTTATAACATCAAAACATGAGTTATATGCATGTATGCCCATAAAAAAGAAAATAAAACTTGTGCAACATATTTTTCATGAAAATTTAATCAAATATACATAATATGGAGTGAAAGATATTTGGAAGAAAGATAAGGCGTGCCTTTGGGTATATTTCGCACGAAAAACGGCTTGCGATTCGAAGAACGTCGGCGGGGAGACGAGGGGTGAAAGCTTGCTGATTTTTCCTTCAATTTCCATGGATTTTTATAATATCCAAGCTTGGTGAATAGTACGGTTTAAGATTTCTTATGTTTATGGACTATTTGGTCAAGTTTAAGTATAGTTTAGATGTTAAGAATTTCGATTTGTGATTTAGGGTATTGTTGATTTTAGATGATATGTAGTTATATTGTAGCGTCGTTACGATTAAATTCATGATAATTTGTATGTTGAGCCAATTGGTATGAGACCAATTGGTGTAGTTAGATAAGACATAGAGGTGAAACTTTCATGTTGAGAGTGTTGCCAAAATATGAGGAGAAGTGACGTTGCGATTCAATTCTAGTTGCAAAGAATATTTGTTGGCTACAGAGGAGAGTGCACCCGCGCCAGGAAAGCTACCGCACCCGCGGTGTTTGGGCAGAAGGGCTATCGCACCTGCGGTCCAATATGCAGCGTACCCGCGGTCGTTTTCTTCGGATTTTTGGAAGTGGTACAGACTACCTAGCGCACCCGCGGTGGAAGAGTTAGCGCACCTGCGGTGCGTGAACAGTAAAGTCGTGTTTTGGAGTTTTAAGTGATATAATACAAGGGTTTGGCTCATTTCTCTCATTCTTTCCTCACTCTTCTCGGTTCTTCAGCTCAAGGGAGAGCTAGGGTTCTCATTCCTTTCTTGGTTCCTTTGATTCAAGCTCCTAGTTGGATTATTGAAGTGAGAACAAGATCATTTTGGGTTCAAGGATCTAAGGTAATCTTGTGGTTTAAGTTATTCTTGGATTATGGTGTGGGGGAAATCATGGAATGTGCGATTGTGTTGGTTCTATGGGTTTTGTGGTATGGTTATTTGATTATTAAGTTGTTGATGGTTCAATACATGGTTTATTGTTGTAGGATTTGTACCAAGAGATTAGAATCAAGCTTTCCATTGGTTGCAAGTGGAATTCATTTCTTGTGCTCACATGAAGTATATGTATTGTATTTCAATGGTTTTAATATGCTATTCCCTTCCACTTGATTCATGTTATGTATGGATACACTTTGTTGTGTATCAGAGGCATTTCTATGTCTCAATTATATAAAAGGGAATGCAAATGAATAGAGTATTCAAAGTGTTTGTTTCAATGTCCAAGAAAGAGTTCAAATGATTTATTGGATTGATAAATAGATAGTCAGAGATTTCATGCAATTAGTTGATCAACGACCATATGCTTATATCCCAACAGAGTAATTGAATTATATCGATGGGATATAGGTACAGAGACAGAGATACTGTTTAGATAACAATCCACTAGAGAAAAGAGAAATATCATCGTTATTGTCATGTTATACTATGTTATTCATGTTTTAAGAGTTAGATGGTATTTAATGATTTCAAAGTCATGTTTTACAGAGTATGATATATATAGATTGTTATGTAAGAGTTTCACTTGCTAAGTTTTATACTCATTTCAGTTATTCATGTGATGCAAATAAGAGCGACGAGCCGGGATGTTGATTGGAGCCGAGGTCATATGCATACAAGAGATGGAAGGAAGAAAGATATTTTGTTAACATTTTGACATGATGAAAAATGATATTTTGTATTTTGATACAACACTTTATTGATCATGTATATACTTTTGATTATATATATTTTGAAAATGTATTCATGTCAAGAGAATTTTTAAATCCTTCTTTCCTCTAAGTAAATTATTTCAATTTCCGCTGTTATTTTATGAAATCAGTCGAGGGCGTTACATTTAGTGGTATCAGAGCAACGTTCTTCGGACCAATGCATATGACTTCGTCTACTTTCAACTTTCCGGGTATGTCTTCTTTTACATCTATTTATTGTTATTGGTTGATATGTATTATGTGAGCACATTGTAGGATTTTAATGCCTCCTAAGAGAAAGGCTTCAGAGGGTGAGGATAGTTCCTCATCGAGAGTTGTCGATGAGTTCGGCAAATTACTGAAAGAGCAAGCTAAGGTTCACAGTGAACAGATTCAACAGTTGCTCCGTTTTCAAGGTTCAGGTCAGGGTAGAGGCCAAGGGAGAGGCCAAGTGGTTCAAGCAGTTGGAACTGATGGGATCTTTACTGCTTTTAAGAGGATGGATCCGCCTGAGTTTGCAGGAAGCACTGATCCATTGGTGGCTATAGAGTGGATTAAAGCACTTGAGGCTATATTTGATCATCTCAAGTATGAAGACAAGGACAGAGTTGGTTGTGCAGTATTCATGCTAGTCAAAGCTGCACGTATTTGGTGGAATGCCACCAAGGTAAGTGTAGATGTTCCGGCATTGAAGTGGCAAGATTTCACGGATCTTTTCTACGACAAGTATTTTCCGGATGCACTTCGAGCTCAGAAGGTGACTGAGTTTTTAGGGCTTCAACAGGGAAGTATGAGTGTTGACGAGTACATTTTGAAGTTTGAGGAGGGATGTTTGTTTGCCCCATATATTGCCTCGAATGACAAAGACAAGGGTGCTCATTTCATTAGAGGACTTCAAGCAGAGATCGGGAGGGACATCAATATGTCTAAGGCGGTGACATTTAAAGAGATTGTGGCTAAAGCATTGTTAGCCGAGCAAGATGAAAAGGATATTGCTAGAGAGAGACAGGCGAGGCAGCAGGCTATTGCTCAAAGAGGTCAAGGTTTGAGCCAAAGAGGAAAAAGCAGTTACAAGAGGAAAGGCAAGATAGAGCCGAGTTCTAAAGTACCGACAGTCCCATTTGATCCAGAGAAACCGTTGTGTCCCAAGTACAATAGGCATCATAGGGGTGAGTGTAGGTTTGGTACTCATACGTGCTACCGATGTGGTACTGCAGGCCATATCGCCAAGGATTGTCCGAGAGGATCGAGTAAAGAGAAGGTACAGGGTCGCATCTTCACTATGACGAAGGAAGGTATTAATCTTGATTCTTCTGTGATCTCTAGTACTATTTTAATTTCAGGCAGAGTAGCTACGACTTTGATTGATACAGGTGCTACTCATTCTTTTGTGTCTGAACTATTTTTGAGATCTTGGGTCTAGTTCCTTCTGTTCTTCCCCTCCAGTTTAATGTTGTATTGCCTTCTGGGGATGTGTTATGCCCGACGTCTATTATATATGCGTGTTCTGTTCAAATTGATGAGCGAGTGGTTTATGCCGATTTGATTGTTATTCCGATGGTTGCGTTTGATATTATACTTGGCATGGAGTGGCTATCGACTTATCGTGCAGTGATTGATTGTGTTGCCAAGACGGTGAAATTTGCAGATGATGATAATAAGGAAGGTATGCTCGCCAGTGCAGGTACTTCGCTGGTCCTTCCTTTTATTTCATGTCTTGAGGCTAGAAAGTTGTTGTTTAGAGGTTGTGATGGGTTTGTGGCTTCGATTGTTGATATGGATAGAACTTTGAAGTTGAATATTGATGATATTAATGTTGTGAGAGAGTTCCCTGATGTATTTGAGGATGATGTGCCGGGTTTACCGCCGGACAGAGATGTAGAGTTTTTGATCGATCTAGTTCCGGGGACGGTTCCTATTTCCAAAGCTCCGTACAGAATAGCCCCGACAGAGATGAAAGAATTGAAGATGCAGTTGCAGGATCTATTAGATAAAGGTTTTATACGGCGGAGTTCTTCGCCTTGGGGAGCTTCGATTCTTTTCGTCAAGAAGAAAGATGGGTCTTTGCGGCTGTGCATTGATTATAGGGAAATCAACAAAGTGACAATTAAGAATAAATATCCGTTGCCACGAATAGACGACCTTTTTGATCAGCTGCAGGGGGCTACAATGTTTTCGAGGATTGATCTGCGATCTGGCTATTACCAGTTGAAAGTTAGGGAGTCTGATATCCCTAAGACGGCATTCTGGATCTGGTATGGTCATTACGAATTTCTTGTTATGTCATTCGGTTTGAATAATGCTCCTTCAGTCTTCATGGATCTTATGAACCGGGTGTTTAAGCCGTATTTGGATAGCTTTGTCATTGTTTTCATCGATGATATATTGATTTATTCCAAGACCAGAGAGTTTCACGCAGAGCACCTCAGATTCGTTCTTTAGTTGTTGAGGGAGAAAAAGTTGTATGCTAAGTTGAAGAAATGTGAGTTCTGGTGGGAGCAGATTTTTTTCTTAGGCCATGTTGTCTCGAAGGATGGTTTAGCTGTTGACCCAGCAAAAATAGAGGCGATTCAGAAGTGGCCTATCCCTACCACTGTATCAGAGGTACGCAGTTTTCTTGGTTTGGCGGGTTATTATCGTCGTTTTATTTCAGATTTTTCCAAAATTGCCCTGCCGTTAACCAATTTGATGAGAAAGACTGTGAAGTTTGAGTGGTCCAATGAATGCCAAAATGGATTCCAAGAGTTGAAAGATAGGTTGACGACAGCTCAGGTACTTGCATTGCCCAGTGGTACAGAAGACTTTGTTGTTTATACCGATGCGTCGAAGAAGGGCCTCGGTGCAGTGCTGATGCAACGTGGAAAGGTTATAGCTTATGCTTCTCGTCAGTTGAAAGACTACGAGAAAAATTATCCTACGCATGATCTGGAATTGGCAGCTGTAGTATTCGCCCTGAAAATTTGGAGACACTATTTATATGGCGAAAAGTGTGAAATTTTCACGGACCACAAGAGTTTAAGGTATTTGTTTTCTCAGAAAGAACTCAATATGCAACAGAGACGGTGGTTAGAGCTTGTCAAAGATTATGATGTGACAAATAGTTACCACCCTGGGAAAGCGAATGTTGTAGCGGATGCATTGAGCCGTAACTCGAGTTCATCTTTGAGTTCTATGATCCAGAAACCGTTGTTGTTAGACTTGCAACGAGAAGAGATAGCTTTGGTAGTACCGGGAACCATTGCTCGTTTTTCAACATTGGTCATTTAGGCTACATTGACGGATAGAATCCGTAGAGAGCAGGCCAATGATGCACAGTTGACAGAGATGAGAGCCAGAGCAGAAGAGAGAGGTAATTCAGAGTTTGGGATTAATAAGGGTGGTTTGATGACATTCAGAGGCCGTATATATATTCCTACTGGTGATGATATTCGGCGAGTCGTCTTGACAGAGGCACATACTGCGCCATACTCGATACATCCAGGTAGTACCAAGATGTATTAGGATCTTCGAAGACTCTATTAGTGGCCAGGTAAGAAGAAGGATATTGCCATGTTTATTTATCAGTGTTTAACTTGTCAGCAGGTGAAAATCGAACACCAGAAACCTGCTGGGACATTGCTGTCATTGTCGATTCCTCAATGGAAATGAAAGCACATTACAATGGACTTCGTGATTGCTCTTCCCAGAACGCAGAAAGGCTATAACTCTATTTGGGTTATCGTTGATCGGTTGACCAAGTCAGCGCATTTTCTCCCAGTCAAGACAACGTATTCCATGAACCAGTATGCCAAAGAGTATATAGCAGAGATTGTCAGACTTCATGGTGTTCCTGTGTCGATCGTGTCTGATCGTGACCCTAGATTTACTTCAGAGTTTTGGAAGAGTTTACACAGAGCTTTGGGTACACGGTTAGCATTCAGTACAGCATATCATCCCCAGAGCGACGGTCAATCAGATAGAGATATTCAGATTTTGGAGGATATGCTCAGAGCTTGTACTATCGACTATCCTGGTAGCTGGGATTCCAAATTGCCTCTGGTTGAGTTCACGTACAATAACAGCTACCAGACGACGATTGGCATGGCACCGTATGAAGCACTTTATGGCAGAAAATGTAGATCCCCCTTATATTGGGACGAGATTGGTGAGAGAAAGATGTTGGGTCCAGAGTTGGTCCAACAGACAGCTGATGTTGTTGATGTTATTCAAGAAAGGATGAAAACAGCACAGTCAAGACAGAAGAGTTATGCTGATGTAAGACAAAGGCCGTTGCAGTTTGAGGTTGGCGATCACGTGTTCTTGAAGATTGCACCTCTTAAAGGTGTGATACGGTTTGGCAAAAAGGGAAAGTTGAGTCCAAGGTTTACTGGCCCATTTGAGATATTGGACAGAGTTGGTGATCGAGCTTACAGGTTAGCCTTACCACCAGATCTTGATAGAGTTCATAATGTTTTTCATGTCTCCATGCTCAGGAAGTATATTGCGAATTCTTCCCATGTTTTTCGTCACGAGCCATTGGATTTAACGTCGAATTTGACGTACCAAGAGATTCCAGTCCAGATTCTGGATCGCAAAGTTAAAGTATTGAGAAACAAAGAGATGGGCATTGTTAAAGTCCTTTGGAGGAATCAATTGATTGAAGATGCCACGTGGGTACCAGAGGATGAGATGAAAGGAAAGTATCTTGAGTTGTTTGCGCAGTGACGTCAATTTCGGGGACGAAATTTCTTTAAGGAGGAGAGATTGTAATATCAAAGCTTGGTGAACGGTACGGTTTAAGATTTCTTATGTTTGTGGACTATTTGGTCAAGTTTAAGTATAGTTTAAATGTTAAGAATTTCGATTTGTGATTTAGGGTATTGTTGATTTTAGATGATGTGTAGTTATATTGTAGCGTAGTTACGATTAAATTCATGATAATTTGTATGTTGAGCCAATTTGTATGAGGCCAATCGGTATAATTAGATAAGACATAGAGGTGCAACTTTCATGTTGAGAGTGTTGCCAAAATATGAGGAGAAGTGACGTTGCGATTCGATTCTAGTTGCAAAGAATATTTGTTGGCTACAGAGGAGAGTGCACCCGCGCAAGGAAAGCTACCGCACCCGCGGTGTTTGGGTAGAAGGGCTATCGCACCCGCGGTCCAATATGCAGCGCACCCGCGGTCGTTTTCTTCGGATTTTCGGAAGTGGTACAAACTACCTAGCGCACCCGCGGTGGAAGAGTTAGCGCACCTGCGGTGCGTTTGTGTATTAGAGGCTTTTCTATGTCTCAATTATATAAAAGGGAATGCAAATGAATAGAGTATTCAAAGTGTTTGTTTTAATGTCCAAGAGAGAGTTCAAATGATTTATTGGATTGATCAATAGATAGTCAGAGATTGCATGCAATTAGTTGATCAACGACCATAGGCTTATATCCCAACAGAGTAATTGATTTATATCGATGGGATATAGGTACAGAGACAGAGATACTGTTTAGATATCAATCCACCAGAGAAAAGAGAAATAACATCGTTATTGTCATGTTATAATATGTTATTCATGTTTTAAGAGTTAGATGGTATTTAATGATTTCAAAGTCATGTTTTACAGAGTATGATATGTATAGATTGTTATGTAAGAGTTTCAATTGCTGAGTTTTATACTTATTTCAGTTATTCATGTGATGCAGATAAAAGTGACGAGCCGGGATGTTGATTGGAGCCGAGGTCATATGCATACAAGAGATAGAATGAAGAAAGATATTTTGTTAACATTTTGACATGATGAAAAATGATATTTTGTATTTTGATACAACACTTTATTGATCATGTATATACTTTTGATTATATATATATTTTGAAAATGTATTCATGTCAAGAGAATTTTTAAATCCTTCTTTCCTCTAAGTAAATTATTTCAATTTCCGCTGTTATTTTATGAAATCAGTCGAGGGCGTTACAATTTTCTTCTTCAAAAATACGTGTGGTTTGATTTTGGTGGCTGCCAAGAGGAGTCCTTGTATTTGTGTGTGTGTGGTGTGCGTGAGTTGTGTGTGTAATTGTAAGGTTTGATGGCCTTTTATTTTAATTAAAACCCAAGTTCAAGCCTAGGCCCATTAATCAAGGTATATTCGGCTCATTAAGTCCTTTAGTAAATATTTAAAATATTTTATTTAGAAAAGGTTGTGAAAATATTAGCCGAGTTCTCAGAAAGTTCATATTTTTGTTGAAAATCAAATACCGATAAAATTACGTCTCGGCATATAAAATCACTTCAAAACTCCTTATTTTCAGAAATAACATAAAGCATCTACCTTATTTTAAATAATTAAAAATAATTATTTAATAAAAATATTTTCCCTTATTCAGCCATCGGTCTCCTTTCCTCGATCGCATCTCGAATAACCTTTAAAAATACAGTTTTATGCATCCATGTAGAAAAGTACATTTTAAATGTGTAAACATACATACCATATTTAATTCATGCAAGTAAAACCATTTAATTTAAAATACATAAGAAATTTAATAACTTGCATGCATGTGGTTCACGTGGACCTTCAAATTTTCGGGACGTTACAATCTACCATCCTTAAATTGGATTTCTACCCCGAAATTCACTTATCCTCGATAATCAAAATTTTTTAGTCTCTTAATTCTAGTATCCCAATAATCCTCGCTTCCACTGCGCCATTCTGATAAAATAAGTTTTAGGATGTCCTTATGTCTCCGCATTCCTAGTTAAGTTTTCCTTCTAAATCTTCGTTTGCGAATCGCAACTTACAATGATCGATGTCGACTTAGTTCTATTTTACTATAACCCTGAATTTCGACTTTTCTCACAATTCTCAATATTAAAAATGGATGTCCAAACTTATCGTATCTTACTTTCCTCAAACTATATCCAAGATGTTCATCAACCTATTATACTTCAACATTAAAATCCCAAAAACATCATTCTTAAATTTTTAATTTGCCACATCAATAATCCCCTGACGCTTAGATTTTCAAGCCCAATATTGATTCATCATACAATGCCCTTGATTTTAATTCTTTATAACATTATAACCAATATATTTCAAGGTTCTAAATATTCCTTCAAGCCTAAATCATCGAAAATTCTTATCATTTAAACCATTCAGTTCTCACTTATTGCTAAACTAGTCCTCAAATTCCTTAAAAATTGCAACTGAAACATCAAATTGGTCCTTAATTCGAAAATTCTACAATTAACTCATAAGT
Organism: Primulina tabacum; assembly: GCF_025594145.1. Lineage (NCBI taxonomy): Eukaryota > Viridiplantae > Streptophyta > Magnoliopsida > Lamiales > Gesneriaceae > Primulina > Primulina tabacum. The sequence continues at coordinate 30,380,437 of NC_134561.1, read as the reverse complement.
TATTGGCATTCCTAATTCCATTCTATAGGTTTCCCGTAACATGAAGTTCAATAATCTTAACCTTATTAAACCCAAAATCAATTCTCATAACCAATCTTACCCTTCCATCAAAACCTAAAATCTCAAATTATACATTTTCATACTTCTAAAGATCATCACAGTCTTCAAATCATTATTCCTTATGTGTAATTCCCAAAAATTAACTCAAGTAGCGACCACAAATCATTCATAATCTTCACGGTTAATTTATGACCCAAAAAATAGAACATCAGTACTAAAACCCAAAAATCCATATAGTCCAATCATTTTCAACCTTTGCTAAAGTCCATTAACCAAATTCTTAAACATGTCCAATTCCACCACAAAGCCAGCATGCATGGAAACCATATAATTTCTTATTTCATATCGTAATATGCGTAAAAATTCTAAAGCATCTAATCTTTTACATTAAAAAAGTCATGCAACGATGCATGTTTAATCATAAAAATCTTTTATCATGCAAACTTTAAATATAAATGTCGTTTAACTTCAAAAAGTGTTTACACATGTAGTTTAAATGTATAGACCATATAAACATGCATGTGATAACATTAAAAAAATTTAAAACATTTAAACTTACAGACTTGAAGCTTAATGACTGAGCTTTCCGGAACTGGTGGTGGCACAACCCTTTGCAGGAACATTGCTCTGATACCAACTGAAACGTCCACTATTCGTTTTCTCAAAAAGTATTAGAAATTTTTTTTCAATCCTATTAATTTCTAGTCTCGGACGAATTAAGAAGATCCAAATATACATTTTAAAATATAAGTTGCACCATTTTTAAAAATAAAACATCCAACTATATTTGAAAATTCAAAAAAATAGGTTAAAACATAAAATCGTCATGCGTTTGCAAATCATAACTTAGCAATAAATCTAAAACTAACAACCTCTCAAAAACCACTCAAAGGCATAATAAAAGTCGTAAAAATCTTTAACATAAAATTAAAATCATAAGTGCGGAAAACTAGCGTTGGTCCTCGGGTTATGTGAACCTTGAGTCCCGTAAGATCAACCATCAAGACCTCCAATTCATTATTATCAAAATCACCTGCATCGATCACACTTAGTGAGCCTAAAGACTCAGCAAACCATAATCATGATATCAAATAATATGTATACAATAACATACAACAGTGAAAATACTTTTATGTAAAATAACATTTTCATAATCATGCATAAACATAAACATTTTTCATATTTTCATAAACATATTCATATTCATCATATACATATATATATTCATTTCATTGAATTCAGATCGTTAATTGTGACTTTCGTATTCGTATTAAAGGTCGATAGATCCATCTACATATAACCACAGTACTGGGCGACGAGGACATCGGCGACACTCTCACCCGTCAACTGAGTATTGGCATTACATATTGTCGTATCATCGTATCAACATATTAGTCACAATTACTTCACTTCCTTCAACATTTCGTATTTTCATCACTTTATAAAATTCATGCATAAAATAATCAATTTGTTTTAACCAAGCATGCAACATATCTTTTAGCGTTAACGTTTCATAATAAAATTTCATAAACGTTTAAAATAATCATATTAACATATTTTACAGCATTCCGGGCATTGCCATGACGTTTACTATTCTTCAGTTGTAAAATGACCGTTTTACCCCTATACGTAAAGTTTTTCGTATTTATTCTTAGATCTCGAAACGACGTCCCAAATCATTCCAAACTTAACATATAACCTTGAAACACTCCCATAAATATTCCTTAGACGTAAAATTATGCCCCTCGACTAATTTCCCAAAATGATTTTAAAGCTTAGACGTACCTCCCGATTTTGACTCGTATTGACTCGAAACTTAACCAAATTTAAACCAAAGCTTAATAACATCTAAATAAACCATATTCAATCTGAATCAATCCATGTAACACCCTCAGAATCACCCTTCAAGCCTACTGAATTTCTGACCTTTATTTTCGAAAACCCTAGTCTAACTTGTCATGCATCCCTTTGCTCCTAGGCCTAAAGAAACTCAACCAGCCCCTAGTTGACCACTCTAGGACTCTACGGGACCCCTATGGACTCTACTGGACCAAGCTTGAGAAGCCTAAATTCACAGCCCCTCAATCTCGTCCAAATGCACGCACATGTTCCCCCCCAAACTCGTCCAAGTGCAAGCACATCGACCTTGCCCTTCGAGCCACCCTCATGCCACCATATTAGGGACATCATGCAGCCCACTTAAGTCTTCCGTACCCTCCCTAACGGCAGCTAGTAGCCGTGACCTTCGAAGACTCCTAGTCGAAGAGTCCTTGCCCTTAAAGAGTCTATTTTCGTTCTAAATGCATCAACCGACTGTCCAGCCCTTAAACCTTCATCTATGGCCCCTAAAACGTGTTGAAAAACATCCCTTCAAGTTCTCCTACCATGCAGCCCCTTGGTTCATCATTAGGAAGAGTTTTATAACATCAAAACATAAGTTATATGCATGTATGCCTATAAAAACGAAAATAAAACTTGTGCAACATATTTTTCATGCAAATTTAATCAAATATACATAATATGGTGTGAAAGATATTTGAAAGAAAGTTAAGGCATGCCTTTGCGTATATTACGCAAGAAAAACGGTTTGCGATTCGAATAACATTGGCGGGGAGACGAGGGGTGAAAGCTTGCTGATTTTTCCTTCAATTTTCATGGCTTTTCTTCTTCAAAAATACGTGTGGTGTTCTTTTGGTGGCTGCCAAGAGGAGTCCTTGTATTCGTGTGTGTGGTGTGCGTGAGTTGTGTGTGTAATTGTAAGGTCTGATGGCTTTTTATTTTAATTAAAACTCAAGTGCAAGCCTAGGCCCATTAATCAAGGTATATTAGGCCCATTAAGCCCTTTAGTATATATTTAAAATAATGTATTTAGAAAAGGTTGTGAAAATATTAGCCAAGTTCTCAGAAAGTTCATATTTTTGTTGAAAATCAAATACCGATAAAAATTACGTCTCAACGTATAAAATCACCTCAAAGGTCCTTGTTTTTAGAAATAACATAAAGCATCAATCTTATTTTAAATAATTAAAAATAATAATTTAATAAAAATATTTTCTCTTATTCTGTCCTCGATCTCCGTTCCTCGATCGCTTCTCAAATAACTTTTAAAAATACAGTTTTATGCATCCATGTAGAAAATTACATTTTAAATGTGTAAACATGCACACCATATTTAATTCATGCAATTAAAACCATTTAATTTAAAATACATAAGAAATTTAATAATTTGCATGCAAATGGTTCACGTGAGCCTTCAAATTTTCGGGACGTTACAGAATCCATCGACCTTCAGCTAATACGAAAGTCACAATTAACAATTCGAATTCAATAAAAGGAAAACTTATATGTATATGATGAAAATGGAAATGTTTATGATGAAAGGAAAAATGTTTAAGTTTATGCATGTAACTCCCCGAAAATTTAGAGGTCCACGCGAACTACATGCACAAATTATTAAATTCGTTTGTATTTTAATTATATGTTTTAATTGCATAAATTAATTATGTGGTGCATTTTGACATGTTTAAAATATATTTTCTTTATGGTTGCATTAAAATGTAATTTTTAAGGATTATTCAAGTTGCGATCGAAGAACGGAGATCGAGGGCTGAAAAATAGAAAATGTTTTTATTAAATAATTGTTTTTAATTATATAAAATATGATTGTGGGTTTTCTTATTTTTGAAAATAAGGAGGTTTTGAGATGATTTTATACGCCGGGACGTAAATTTTATCGGTGTTGGTTTTTCAACAAAAATACGAACGTTTTGGCAACCCGGACAATAAATTCACAAACTTTTTTTAGCAAAAGTTTTTTAATATTTTAATTAAATCCTAATCAAGCACTAATGAGCTTAAATTTATGCTTAATGGGCCTAAGCCTTAATTAGTGATTTAATTAGTGTTTAAATATGATAAACCACCCCAAACCCTTCACACAAACTCACGCCTCACTTTTCAGAATTCTTGCACACCAAAACTCACCCCAATACACGGCACACAACACACAAAAAAATTCAACAAAATCGAGAAAGCTAAGGAGAATTCAAGCCGAGGTCTTGCTTCGTTCTTCGCCAATCGTCAACGAATAATCGTGAGTTTAAAACGCAAAGGCACCCCATATTCTCCTTTTACTCATCATCAAACCATATTATGTATTTATGATTGAATTTTCATGAAAACAAGTTGTAACTTTGAAGATGTTCGGATATGCGTATTGAGTGATTTTTAAAACATGTATTTTGATCCAAAAACCATGAATTTCATCTACCTAAGGGGCTGCCATGATTAGGATGTGTTAGGGTTATGTTTTACACAAGTTTAAGGGGTCCTAAAACACCCCAAAAGGCTGCACACATTAACAGAATCAAGATGGAAACGAATGGATCAATTTTGGAACCAATTTACTGTCATGTGCTGTAAGGTTCGGTTTCATGGGATTAAAGGCAAGGCTTGGGTTTGGTTGGGACCAGGGCATGGCTAGGGTCTATTAGGGGTCAAGGGTCGAGTCGTAGCCACGCTAGGACTCGAAAACCAGGGGCTGGGAGGAGTCCTTGCCAACAAGGATTCCACCCGAGAGAAAGTTAAGGGAGAGCACAGGGTTCAGCTTGTGCAGGGAAGAAGAGGCTCGTCTAGGGGGCTCTCGACGGGGCTAGGTCGACTCTTTAGATTCCTAAGAGGGCGCACAAGGGTCTGGTCATGGGCTGGTGCGGCCTGGTTGGTTGCTGGTCGAGTAGGAACATGATGAAGCATGGATAGCATGTACGCGCGAGGATGCTGCCATTGGTTCAGTGGTGTAGAGGCCCGTATTTCGTATTTGCAAATTTGCGAAACTATTTAAAATTTTTCGTTTTAAATAAATAACATGCCTCATTCATAAAATAAACTGATAAAAAGATTTAATGTTTAATGTAACAGCGGAAGCAAATATTGTTTTCAAACCACAACTTAAAAATAATTCGTCAAAGTAAAAACTGAGTTTGAGCATCAATAGTAAATGATAAAAATGAGGTCCTCGGGTTCCTACTACTGCCGACCCAAGCTAGCTCACTGGTCCCCGCCCTCGGTCCCGACCTCATCAGTATCTACAACAATCAAGTCTAGTAAGTCTAAAGACTCAGCATGCATATATCGTGAATAACAAGTAAAATATATCATAAAATTTCGTGTAACGTAAAAATACCGTATTGTAAAGCGTAAGGGGGAAATCATGTCATGAGTAATTATAAATACGTGCATATCTAAAAATCATACGTAAAAGCTTTGCTCGATAGAGCTCTGTCATAACATATCATATCGTAAATTTTGTAGAGATAATGTTCTATGCAAGTGGCCCATAACATAACATAACATGCACGTCTGATCAGACTAAACCACAGTATACTGGGCGGTAGAGATCATCATAGCCATTGGAATGGATATCTGTGCCCATAAATAATCGTAAACCGGTCGTAGGTCACCGGGTGGAGCAATCCCATAAGCGTAAGGTGGCCACAAGACATATCGCATATATCTCAAAAATAAACATTTTATATTTTATGCACGTAATATAATTATAACCCTGTTTTACCGAATGAGTTGGATCGTTCACAGGCTCGCTGCGACCTAATTCTAACATGAGAAACATGCAAATAAACTTAACTTGACCAACACTTCATAATCGAACTAGAAACGAGACAATTACGCTCAACAAACTTAGTATTCAACCATGGCTTCGTACCAACCCAAACCAACATTGAACCATCATTTAACCATGATTAAAATACTCCTAAAATACTGGAAAACATAACCATAGGGCTGTAATACACGAAAATAGTGAATGGAGGCCAAAATCGTGAAACGCTCTTTCGAGAGTCACTTTGGCACATTGCACCGTAAATTCTCGTACGATCTCTAAACTTAACCAAATAACAAACGGCCAAAAACATGACCTTCCTAACTCATTGAGGTACTGTCCAGTCCAAGGCCATAGGCTAAAAGCCAACCAAGAATTCGCACCAGCCTCCTGAACCGAACCCAAGCTGCTGTCCAATTACAGTAGCTACACTTGTGCTTGCATCGCTTCGTTTACGAGGCTATTGGCCATTGGGGTTTGAACCACCAACCAGAGCCTCTTCGCAACATCCTAAGGTGTGGCTTGAACCATGGCTAAGGGCCCTAGGCCAAACACAATCCAAGCAAACACCTAAGACAATGCGACACTCCCACCCGAGAACCTTGCTGCACGCGTGGGGTGTAAAGCTTTACTTGCTGTCATTTTCATTTCAGTGGCCATATGATCGACCATTGCATGATCTAGATATCGTGAGGTATTGTGTGAACCAAGGCTAAGGGTTAAAAGCCAACCAAGATCCACACAACACCATAAAAATCGAAAACTCACTCACCCAAAACAGAAAAAATATGAAACCGAGGGACATGTGTTGTGTTGTTGAAAAATATCGATGGAACCATGAGCCAAGCCATTGAAAGGTCACTTGGTCACGTCCTAGGCATGCTAAGGGAGGGTTCAAACCATGGTTACAGGCCTGGGCCAACCATGATCCAAACTCTCACCTTAGGCAACCAACAAGAAAATCGAGACCCAAAAATTGCAACTATGGAGAGTTGCTGTCAAATTCGTGTTGCTGGGGTGAATGGACTTAAACCAATGGACCAACCCTTCCTAACACACCCTATATCGTGTCTAGATACAGCCTTGAGCGCCTGGAACCGAGCCAACCCCTGAAATCACAAAAACATACCAACCGTGAAGCACAAGGAAGGGCCGAAAAATTCTGTGCAGTTTTGTTTGAAAGTTGTTGTCATGATTTTTTTTTTGCTTCATGATTTATGGACATAAGATGGTTTAAAAATATGTATATGACTTGATTGAAGAGAAAAGAATAACATATACATGCCTGGGATTTTGATGAATAAGAAAACAAACACTACGACGACACGACGCGGAGGAGACGGAGTTGCTTTACTTTCTTGATTCTTGTGTTGAAGGTCACGATTTTCAGCAGCTATTCTCTTCTGAATTTTTGAATGAGTGGGGGTGAAGGAGTGTTAATGAATGAAGGGGGATACTAGGAAAATAAAGGAGTCAAAAATGCTTTGGAGGGAAGTTTCCAATGAGGAGATGGAATGATACAAAGAATTGATTTTCCTCCCCTTTCTAAGATGCTCGAACATAGGGGAATAGATTGGATAACTTATTGGTTTAATTAAGTGCATGAAATTGCTTAATTATTAATTATTGAGGATTTAAAATGAGGGAATTAACTATGTCATGAAATGATTAAGGAAAGATATCAATAGAGAGTTGCCAAAACAAGCATGATTTGTTTGATTAAAGGAAGGGCCGAAATTATGCTTATTAAATGAGGTGAAATATTGCTTAATTATTGAATTTTAACTCTTTAAAGTTTTAAACACTTATTATGTATTTTAGTGAATTAATAAATTGATTTGGGATAGTAATTTTTCTTGCATGCATGGCTAATTCTTAAATTAAATTTACTAACATGTTAGGGTAATATTTTATTGAATAAAATAGGCTTAGATTAATTTATCCCAATTGGCAACACATTTTAATTTGGGCTTTTAATTAATTATTGGACATAAAGGAACTTGTTTACTAACTTAACTTCAATTAATTAAATAAATCCTTAAACATTCTTTTACATTAAAATAAATTATTTCATGGCTTAAATTAAATTTTTGGAATATTTTCTTATTATTAATCTTATCTTAATTCTCCAACTCCAGTCCGGCCTCGCGTACTTATCCGAAAAGATAAAAACTAAATTACTGCGTTTTAAAATAAATGATCATGACTAGCAAAGTTTAAATGAATTAAACCCTCATGCATGAATAAAAATCATTTTAATTTTAAATAATAGTAATTATGCATGGCTTATACGTAATCTGATTTATCGGGTTCTACAATTGGTCTGGGTATGGTCTGGGCGTGGTCCAGGGAAGGTTAGGGTCAAGTGAGCTCGGTGGTGGCTCGACTGGGAGAGTCCTAGTTGGGTTAGGAGTCCTAGACATACAAGGAAGCGCACACACACACATGCAGAAACACGGGCCGAGTTCCAGCAAGTTTTGAGCGGTCCAGGGCTGGGTTTTCGGGCTGGGCTTGGTCAGTAGGGTCCCTAGGTGGGTTGGCTAGGTTTTGGCTCAAGATGGCTCGGGCGTGGCTCGAGTTAATTGGTCTGTGGCTCGGTGGGTTCGTTAGTGTGTCAAAAACAAAAATTAAAAGGCTAAAATTGAATCCATGGGTCCACAAGTGTGGCTCATGACTTGTAAGGGTAGAATAAATCTTAAAAATGCTATGTTTAAAATTTGGGATCAAAATAATGTGTTTTGGATTTATTCGGGATTTAATCGCCGCACGAAACGCTAATTAACGAGTTAATTGAAACGCCTAGTTTTAAGCTTTATAAAATTAGGAAAATTAGATTTAAGCTTAAATAATTATTAAAAGTCTAAGATTTTAATTTGGGGATTTTATATTAAGGTTTGGTTTAATTCGGGATTAAAACGCAGTAATACGTCTTATTTAAAGATTAAATTAAAAGTCCTCGATTTAAGCTAAATAAAACTACAGAAAAATTCATGTAGGCTTAAATAATTATTTGGGACATGTTAGACTCAATTAAATTAAGAAAATGTCAAAAACGTGAAATTTTACGTCCAGGGGTAAAACAGTCTTTTTACACCGGAAAATTAGTAAACATCATGGCAGTGTCCTGATGCTAGTTTATATGCTAATATGATTCTGTTCAATGATTTTTTATGTTTATGGATTTTATATGTTAAATCATGATTTTTTAAATGTTCATAAATTATTAAGTTTTAAATTGAACATTTAAAAGATATGTTGCATGCTTGGTTTCAAAATAAAATGATATTATATGCATGTTTTAATTAAGTGATGGAAATACAAAATATTTAAGGACGTGAAGGGATTGTGACTACTACATGTTGGAGATATCGTGAGGGTTATGGTCCGAGTGGGAGCCCGACGGTCGTGTTTCCTTGGATACGAATACGAATACGAATACGAATATGTTAATACGTTGGTCAGGGCCCAGTTGACCGGTGAGAATGTTGCTGGTGTCCCCCGCCGCCCAGTACTGTGGTTTTCTCTATATGGATCCATCGCACAATACGATTAAGAATACGAGTCACAATCACGATCTGACTTCATCAAACACTAATATGAATATGAATATGATGATACAAAGATGTTTATATGAATATGAATATGTTATGTTTATATGAAAATGTTTATGCAAAATTTTATGAAAATATTTATGTTTAAAGTTGATGCATCATTATGAAAATGTTTACGAAAAATGTTATGTTTTAAGTTTATGCATCTTCACGAAAATGATAATTTAAGTACAAGTATTTTCATTGTTGTATGTGATTTTTTATACGTATTATTTGGTATCAAGAATATGATGTGTTGAGTCTTTAGACTCATAAGGTGTGATTGATGCAAGTGAGTGTGATAATAATTTTAATGGAGGTCTTAATGGTTGCCTTTGCTGGACTAAAGGTGCACATAACCCGAGGACCTACGCTAGTTTTCCGCACTATTTTACGATTCATGATTTTAAGTTATGTTAAAGATATTTTTACGACAATTGATTTATGAGTGGTTTTTGAGATGTTATAGTATGGGCTATACTTTTCAAATGTTATTTTTAGGTTTAGTAAAATGTTGGATAATTTTATGCTAAATTATTTCCTTTGATTTTCAAATGCTAGTTGGGTGTTTTATTTTAAAATGATGTCAAAAATATTTTATGGTTCGGCCGGATGCTATGTGAGGTTTGGAAAAAAAAAATTTAGCATGTTTTAAGAAAACGATTAAGCAAACGTTTCAATGCATGTTCATGAAATGTATTTTAAGTAAAAGTATTTTCACTATTGCTTGTGAATGTATATGTAATACTTGCTATTATTGTTACGGTTTGTTGAGTCAATAGATTCACTAGGTGTGATCGATGCAGGTGAGCATGATATTGATGTTGTTGAGAACTTGATGGTTGATCTTGCTGGACTGAAGGTGCATACAACCAGAGGACCAGCGCTAGTTTTCCGCAAATTAGATTAAGTTTATGATTTAAGTTTACGTTAAAGATTTTATCACTTTTATGATGTTTTTGAGAGGTTTTTGAGAGGATGTTAGAGTTAGATTTATTTTTGAAATATTGCTAAGTTAGGTTTGGTAAATGATTGACGATTTTATGTTTCGAACGATTTTTCATAAAAAATACTAAAAATTTTTTTATGTTTCGAACGATTTTTCATAAAAAGTACTAAAAAGTTTTTTTTTCTAATTATATATATATATGTGTGTGTGTGTGTGTGTGTGTGTAGAGTTTCATTCGGCCGATTAATTAGGAAAAAAACTTTTTAGTACTTTTTATGAAAAACGAGTAGTTGACGTTTCAGATAGACTTGTATGCACAATGTCGATTCTGTTGATGAGCATATCCTGGGTTTGGAACAACACTGGTACAGTGATTCTGTATTTCTTCAGTTTTTCAACAGCATAGAACATATCAGTTATGTCCTTGGTGATTTTTTTTAAATCCTTCATGGTGTCTTCCTTTATAGAATCAAATCTCAGAGTATGCATAAGTTGAGTAGATTTGACTTCCGCTGTTGATATCAGATTGTACAAACCGCATTGAATATTTTCGATCATAATGTCAGTAGCAATTGGTACCTCAGGAGATAAGGCTTCAGATATGGCTGGTGCTTTGCCTTTGTCCTTCTCACTGAAAGTGACCATTGCTAAGGCTTGGGATCTAGTCTCAATTTGTTGTTCCATTTCAGCAATGAATTCTTCAACTGCATCCTGTTGTAGGTTAGGAACTGAAGTATGGTGTTGAGGAGCAGTTGAAATGGACGGCACATCAGTTGGCTTTTGCATATCAAGTAATGGTTCTAAATGCAACTGAGCCACATCATATCATTGTTCAGTCATGACAACTGACTGAACTTCACCTTCAATACTTTTCAACATAGCCTCCAAGGCTATTTGTTTTTATGCACTTGGGCCTGCATCTTCCTCAGCTGGTTGAGCAAATTTAAAATTCAGCTGGATGTCAGTGGCAACTGATCCGACCACTTTGTCAACATTTGACAATGACAACTCAGCGTCTGTGTACAGAGATTGTACAGCTGGTGAAGATCTCGGCGGTGCTGAAGAAGTGGATGGTTGAATCATCTCAGGAACATAATGAATCACTTGTTTAGATCCTTGTTCAACAGCTTGCTCCTTTACTGGTTCAGACTGAGCTTCAGTTGGCTGAACCTGCTCTGCTGATTTTGGACTGTTGGTGTCAATTGGTGTGTATAACTGTTGAACTGTTGATCCATCTCCCATAATTTGATCTTCATTTGGAGTGAGATGAGATCTGAATCCAGTTGCTGAAAAAATGATTTGTCATCATATGCAGTTGTACTGGTTGGGTCATAGTTCAGTTTCAGCTCGGCAGTCACTTCAGTCAACTTCTTCATCCGCATGATGTCAAATAAGTAAGCTCGTCTCTCTAAGGCTTGAACGATTGTGATATTTTTAACTGTCTTCAGCACCATAGTCTCCAAATCAATATATTTCTTTAGAACTGACTTCTTCTTCAGGCATTTCACAAATACTACAGTTCAGAAGTTAACTCATTCATCAAAATTCTTTAATTCTGATTCATCAAACTCATTAATGTCAGATGAGATCAATGTGAGTTTGAACAGAATTGGTTGGTCTGGGCTTTTCAATCAATTGCTCTTGCCTTTTGGGTCAGTTAGAGCATGAGAGATATTGAGCCCTGAAGTAGTTAAATCCAATTTTTCACGAATCACCACACCCTTGGGTCATGCAATCGGAAGAACAGTTGGTCGAACGACGGTGGTAGAAGGTGCACAGAGACCAATAAGCTTCAATTTTTCACCAGATTTGGTGACAATCTTTGGAGGGTGATAAGCTGGTTTCTTCAGTTGAGGCTCATCAGCTGATGTTGCAACTGGGACTGACCGAATTAGCTTGACAGCTATGGGTGCCTCAGCTCCAGTAGACATCAGTCTGACAGCTGGAATGGCTTCTGAGACAGTTGGTTTGGTCTTCTATGACCTGGGTTTCTTCAAGATTTTGGGAGAGGGTATTTTTTAAGAATCACTGTAAGTGAGACCAGTTTCCTCTTGGTTGTCAGTTGGAGAGCCATTGCCTTGGACTTTGCAATCTTCAGAGAGTTCAGAGCTGCCATCGTTCCAATTTCTATCTTGATTTTCACAAATTTAGCTGGGGAGATGTCCAGCTTTGTTCTGACTGGTTGTACATTCTTGGGGTTGAACACCTTGAATTTGGACATCTTTTATGTAGACTCACTGATGAGACCAGAGCTCTTTAAAAAAGTAGCTGAGCTACAGTGCGAACCCATTCGACTACTTGGAAGATTGAACCATGTTCTTCAGAATGGTGAAAATGATTGATAACCAGTTCAATCTTGTGCCCTTCATGATAGCGGTCATCATTTGAAACTTCTCCATATTAAGGGCAGCAAAAGAATCTGCCTTGGCTAGAACGCCCTTGGCAAAAATGCTAGCCAACAACTGGATTCTCGCTTTAGTTCCTTCTTTGGGTCAGATACCTTGATCTTATTCCCATCCGCAGATAGCAGGGTTTTCATTTCTTCAATATTAGCTATTTTTACTTCAGAGAAATGAGACAAACCTTCAGCTGGAAGTTGGAAAAGATTGCTGAAGAATTTTTCATCGATAGTCAGCATCTGGTTGTTGACAATCATGGAGATCTTGCCATCATCAGAACTAAGATGTTGGCATAAACTACTTGAATCTCCTTTGGGTATGGGTTGACGTTCCCAAGAATTTCTTCAGACCTGCAGTTTCTATCTTCAGAAATACATTGCGAATAGATTGATCTGACACAGATAGGACGGAGTCAAAATCGATTGCCATAGCTGTAAAGGGCCGTAATTCGTATTCGTATTTCGCGGAATTTTAAAAATTTTCTCTTTAAATAAATAAATAACTTGTCTCAATCATAAAATAAATTCGAAAATAGTTTTAACTTTAAAATAACAGCAGAAGTAAATATTGTATTTCAAAACAACAACTGAAAAATAATCCAACATTTTAAAATCTGAATTTGAACATAAAAAGGTAAACAAACTGAAACATGAGGTCCTCGGGTTCCTACAACTGCTGACCCAAGCTAGCTCACTGGTCTACGCCCTCAGTCTCGGCCTCATCAGTACCTACAACAATCAAGTCTAGTGAGTCTAAAGACTCAACATGCATATATCGAGAATAGCAAGTAAGTATATCATAAAATCGCATGCAACGTAAAAATATCGTGTCAAAATGCGTAACGTGAAAATCGTATCATGGTTAAATATAAATAAGTGCATATCTGAAAATCGTACGTAAAAAATTTGCTCGATAGAGCCCTGTCATAAATATCATAATGAGATTTTTCTGGTAGAGATAATGTTTCAACGCAAGTGGCCCATAACATAATGTGAGCGCGTGATCAGACTAAACCACAGTGTACTGGGCGGTAGAGATCACCACAGTCCTTGGACTGGATGTCAGTACCCATATGTAATCGTAAACCGATCGTAGGTCACCGGTGGAGAGATCCCATAAACGTGAGGTGGCAACAAGACATATCGCATATATCTTAAAAATAAACATTTATATTTTATGCACGTAATACAATTATAACCCTGTTTTTACCGGATGAGTTGGATCGTTCCCAGGCTCGCTGCGACCTTATTCTAACATGAGACACATTCAAATAATCTCAACTTGACAAAACTTCGTATCCAAACCAAAAACAAGACAAACGAGACCAACAACCTAATTTCCAACCATGGCTTCGTACCAACCCGAACCAACATTGAACCATCGTTTAGCCATGATTACAATACACCTAACATAATGAAATAATATCTCTAATAATTTTAATACACGAAAAATAGTGAATGGAGGCCAAAATCATGAAACGCTCTTTCGAGAGTCACTTTGGCACATTGCACCGTAAATTCTCGTACGACCTCTAAGCTCGACCAAATCACGAACGGCGAAAACCGTGACCTTCATAACTCATTGGGGTACTGTCCAGTCCAAGGCCATAGGCAAAAAGCCAACCAAGAACTCAAACAAACCTCCTGAACCGAGACAAAGTTGTTGTCAAAAGCCGCAGCAGTAGCTGCGCTTCCTCTGCGTGGTTTAAGAACTAATGGCCATTGGGGCTTGAACCACCAACCAAAGTCTCTTACCAACATCCTAAGGGGTGGATTGGACCATGGCTAAGGGCTAAAAGCCAACCACAATCCAACCAAATACTTAGGACAACAATAAGCTCCCACCCGAGAGCACCAAGTACTGAGCCGTGGGGTGTATTGGTTTAATTTGCTGTCTTATATCATTCCAGTGGCCATATGATCAACCATGGCTTGATATAGACATAATGAGGTGTTGTATGAACCATGGATTCGGGATAGAAGCCAACCACAATTAACCCAAACCCCCAAAGCCATAACTCATCACCCCAAACCAGAAATGAAAGGAACCGAGGGACGTTTGCATTGTTGTTATGAAAACTTGATGGATCCGTGAACCAAGCCTTGAAAGGCTGACTTGGTCACGTCCTAAACATGCTAAGGAAGGGTTCAAACCATGGTTACAGGCCCTGGGACAACCATGATTTGAACACTCACCTTAGGCAACCAAACAACCAAACCGTGGGTCAAATCTGCATCTAGGATGATGTTTGCTGTCATGCGTTTATCCTGGGTGCATGGGATTAAATCATTGAACCAACACCTTCCTAACACACTCTAAATTATGCCTAGATGCAGCCTTGAGTGCCTGGAACCGAGCCAACACCCTGTAATCAAAATAACACAACACCCGTGAGAAACAAAAGAATGGCCAGGAATGGCCTGTGCGGTTTTCCGAAAAATCTTGCTGTCCAGTTTCGTTTGTTGCTTGGATCATGAATACATAGTGTGTAAAAATATCAATAGGACTTGATTGAAGAGAAAAAAAACAATATATGCGTGCTTGAAATTTTGTTTTGAAGAAAACAAAACAATACGACGAATACGGCGCGGCGGAGTCGGTGTTGGGTTTCTTTCTCTATTTCTGCTGTTGCCCCACGATTAAAGCTGCTGTTTTCTTTGTTATTTTCGAATGAGAGGGTGGGGGAGATGCTAAGGGACGAGGGGGAGGTTACAAGGAAAATAAAAGAGTCATGCAATGCATTAAGGTGGGAGATGCAAGTGATGAGGTTGATTGGAAAATCAAATATTTCTTTCCTTCATGCTGCACGTGATGTATGGGTTGAAAGGCTAGATTAGTGGGTTGAGGGAAACTAGGTGGGTAATGGTACTAGGATTTCCAATTATTGGGGAGTTAAAGGTGAGGGAAATCTTTTATACCATAAAGGCCAATGAAGGGTGATTAGAATGGAGGGTTACCAAGTATATTTAAATTAGTAAGAGGGGTGGCCGAAATTCGCTTAAGAATTTTGCATGGTATGATATTGCTTAAATCATGTATTTTAAGTGTTTAAGGTTTTAGACCCCCATTATGTATTTTAGTGAATTAATAAATTAAATTAGGATAACAATTTCTTGCATGGCATGATTTGGTCTTACAATTTATTATTAAAAGGTTAGGTTTTAATTTCTTGAATATATTAGGCCTAGATTGATTTTTCCCAATTGGTTACACATTTTAATTTAGGCTTTAACTAAATATTGGACATAGAAGAACTTATTTAATAACTTAATTCCAATTAACTTAATAAATCTTAAAAACATTCTTGATCACTGAAATAAATTATTCATTGGCTTAAATTAAATTTAAGAATATTTTCTTATTATTAATCTTATCTCAATTCTCCAAACTCCGGTCAGGCCCCGCGTATTTATCCGAAAATATAAAACTAAACCTCTGCGATTAAAATAAATAATCACGACTTAGCAAATTTTAAAATGAATTAAACACTTCATATATATATAAATTATTTTTAATTTAAATAATAGCAATTATGCATGGCTTATACGTAATCTGATTTTACGGGTTCTACAAACCTCCCCCCCTTAAAAGAAATTTCGCCATCGAAATTAAAACTTACCGAATAACTCGGGATATCGACTCTTCATCTCTAGCTCAGATTTCCACGTAGTTTCTTCCTCCGAATGTTTAAGCCATTTGACCTTCACTAGCTTCACCAGTTTGTTTCGAAGCTTTTTCTCCTGTCTGTCTAAGATTTGCACTGGTCTTTCTTCATAAGACAAGTTCGGAGTGAGCTGCAAAGGCTCAAAATTCAAGACATGCGAAGGATTCGCCATATACTTCCTCAGCATAGAGACGTGGAACACGTTGTGTACTCCGGCCAGATTCGGCGGAAGAGCAACACGATAAGATAACGTCCCAACCCTGTCGAGGATCTCAAATGGTCCTATGAATCTCGGACTGAGCTTTTCTTTCTTCCCGAAACGCATGACACCTTTCATAGGTGCTATCTTCACGAAAACATGGTCTCCAACGGCAAACTCTAGATCTCTCCTCTTCTGATCCGCATAACTTTTCTGTCGACTCTGAGAAGTCCTCATCCTATCACGGATCTTGACTACTATATCGGCAGTCTGCTGAATAATCTCCGGTCCCAATTCTGCTCTCTCTCCTACTTCATCCCAATGAATAGGCGATCTACACTTACGATCGTACAGTGCTTCATATGGAGCCATACCTATTAATGACTGAAAACTGTTGTTATAGGTGAACTCCACTAATGGCAACTTCGACTCCCAACTCCCTGAGAAATCGATGATACATGTGCGGAGAAGATCCTCCAGAATCTGGATAACTCTCTCTGACTGCCCATCCGTCTGGGGGTGGAAGGCTATGCTAAACAACAACTTCGTACCTATAGCTGAATGCAAACTCTTCCAAAAGGAGGAAGTGAATTTAGGATCTCAGTCCGACACTATAGAAACAGGAATACCATGAAGTCTGACTATCTCTCGGATATACAACTCTGCATACTGAATCATGGTGAAAGTCGTCTTCATAGGCAAGAAGTGCGCTGATTTGGTAAGACGATCAACAATCACCCTGATAGCATTTGATCCTCTGACTGACTTCGGTAATCCGCCAACGAAGTCCATGGTAACATTCTCTCACTTCCACTCGGGAATGGGAAGAGGCTTGAGCATACCTGCTGGTCTCTGATGTTCCGCTTTCACTAGCTGGCACGTCAGACACTCGGATACAAAACGTTTAATATCCTTCTTCATCCCGGGCCACCAGTACAATAACTGTAAATCTTTGTACATCTTCGTACTCCCGGGATGAATAGAGTACGGCGACATACGGGCCTCAGATAAAATATCCACTCGAATAGAATCGCTGCTAGGAACCCACATTCTGCCTCGATATCTCACAGTACCGTCGCTAACTGTATACAAGATACTGCCCTTGGCTTCAACCCCGTGCCTCCACTTTGCCCACTGCTCGTCTGCTAGCTGTCCACTGCGAATACGATCTAGGAGAGAAGACCGAATCGTCAAAGTAGATATAGGGGGAACTCTACCTCGGGGATATGCCTCTAGATCAAACCTCTGCATCTCAAAATGAAGAGGTCTCGGAATCACCAAATGAGCCATCACTGCGACTTTCTTGCTCAATGCATCTGCAACTACATTAGCTTTTCCAGGGTGGTAGCTAATATCACTGTCATAGTCCTTCACTAGCTCCAACCAACGCCTCTGACGCATATTCAACTCTTTCTGCGTAAAGAAGTACTTGAGGCTCTTATGGTCGGTAAAGATCTGGCATTTCTCCCTGTATAAATAATGCCTCCAAGTCTTCAAGGCAAATACTACGGATGCCAACTCTAGATCGTGGGTAGGGTAATTCTTCTCATGGATTTTCACTGACGAGAAGCATATGCTATCACCTTCCCATGTTGCATCAACACTGCGCCTAAACCGAGCTTCGAAGCATCGGTATACAAAACAAAATCTCCGGGACCCGACGGCATGGCCAACATTGGAGCTGAAATAAGAGCTTGCTTCAAAGAATCGAAGCTCTTCTTACACTCATCGCTCCACACGTACTTGGCATTCTTCTTTGTCAACGACGTGAGTGGAACTGCGATAGAGGAGAATCCCTGAATAAACTTCCGATAATATCCTGCTAGCCCAAGGAAACTATGGATCTCTGCTGTGATCCTCTTGGTTCTTTGAGTAGACGAGAATGTCGTCTATGAATACTATCACGAACTGATCAAGATACGGCTGAAATACACGATTCATGAGATCAATGAAGATCGCTGGCGCATTCGTCAAACCAAACGGCATCACAAGGAACTCGAAGTGTCCATAACGAGTCCTAAAAGCAGTCTTGAGAACATCGGCGTCTTTCACCCTCAACTGGTGATAACCGGAACGCAGATCAATCTTTGAGAATACTGAAGCTCCCTGCAATTGATCAAATAAATCTTCAATCCTCGGAAGTGGGTATTTGTTCTTCACTGTGACTCTGTTCAATTCCCTGTAATCAATGCAGAGCCTCATTGAACCATCCTTCTTCTTCACAAATAATACCGGCGCGCCCCATGGCGAAAAACTCGGACTAATGAATTCCTTATCAAGAAGTTCCTGAATTTGCTTCTTGAGTTCTGCCATCTCTGTCTGTGCTAATCGGTACGGTGCTTTTGAGATCGGTGCGGTACCTGGCATAAGTTCAATAGAGAACTCCACCTCTCGCACAGGTGGCATACCAGAGATGTCATCCGAAAATACGTCTAGAAAGTCTCTGACAATTGGGACATCGGAAGCTGACTGACTGGGTGTTTCGGGAACAGATACAAAAGTCGCTAGAAACGCTCGACACCCTCTATGCATGAGCTTCCTAGCCTGGACACAAGATATTATACGCGGTAAATGAAAGTACCTGTTTGATTCGAATAAGAACTGCTCTCTTCCAAGCGGTCGGACTAGAACAGATCTCCGCTGGAAGTCAATCAAAACTCTGCTCCTTAATAGCCAGTCCATACCCAGAATGATATCAAATTCTGGCATCGGTAATACGATAAGATCCGCATAAACAAGATTACCATGAAGTTCGAGGTCTATGTCTCGGATCACATTAGTAGCTGTCAGCTCTTCTCCAGAAGGCAATATCACTGAATACGCTACATCTAGACCAATGGTCTTGACCTTGAGGAAATTTGCAAAGATCTCTGAAATGAACGAATGAGTAGCCCCTGAATCTATCAAGGCATTCGTAGCTGAGCCAGCTATAAAAATTCTCCCTGAAAGACTGGAACACCATGCTGAACCCAATAGTTACAAGAACTAAACTTATAGACATGCGAAGGTCAAAGTTCTTCTAACCTAAATTCTCGAAAGTAACACTGATTAGAACATGCAATCCTATCACAAATTCTAAGTTCAAAATCTTTTAACCCAACTCTCCAAAACATTAAATCTCAAATACAAACTTAAAGCTTTAAGATACATGTCAAGAGCATCGTCTCCGGGTTTGTCTCCGCTGCGTGGAAAGCAAAAACTCTGCCTTGGGTAGGCAGACTCCCCTAAGGGCAATTCTTCAGTAAGTGGTCAGGACTACCACACTTGTAGCACATCCCGGAACCATACCTACAAACTCCAGTATGGCGGCGCGTGCACTTGGCACAGACTGGGTACTCCGAGGACCTCGGGACTACACGTCCTTGCTGCTGTTGTCCTCTGCTCTTGGATGGGCCGTGGAACGGCTTCTTACTCTTATGTTGCTGTTGAGGAGGGCGGTGCGGCACCTGAAAAGGTCGCTTACCATGGCGATCGCTCTCAATATCATTCTGATCCTACTCTACAGCTAGAGCCCTGGAGACCGCAACATCGTAGGTAGTAGGGCCAGCCACCCTAACATCATGGCGCAAGATCGGCCGCAGACCATCCATAAATTGCCTCAACTTGGCTCCAGTATCATTTGCAATCAGTGGTACAAAATGGCAACCCCTCTCAAACTTACGGATAAAGTCCGTAATAGTTATGTCTCCCTGCCTCAGGGTTATGAACTCACTGGTCAATCTGAAACGCACCTCGTCAGTAAAATATTTAGAGTAGAATACCTCTGTAAAGCCCTTCCAGCTCAGAGTAGTCAAATCCAAGGCTACAGATGCTCCTTCCCACCACAGGCGAGCGTCTCCTCCAAACAGATAGGTTGCACAATGAACCATATCCTCATCTCCGAGCCCCATAAATACGAAGATAACCTCAAGGGACTTAATCCAGCCCTCGGCAATCAAAGGATCTGTCGTCCCTGAGAATTCCTTTGGCCTCATCTTCATGAACCGCTCACAAATGGGCTCAGGCCTCGTCTGCCTGGCTATCACAGCATTGTTCCCCGCAAACTGTGCGAAGAACTGAGTCATCCCAGCTATCATCTGGGCGTTCATGTCCGGTGGAGGGGGTGGTGGTAAATCTCTCTCTTGCCTATAATCCTCACCGTCCTCATGACGATGCTCCTCATCTCTCGTGCGATCATTAATGTGTCTAGGAGGCATACTGTTCCATACATAACACACACATAACCAACATGCATAATTCTATTATTTCTTTAAATTTTTAAATAAATATTGTCTAATCATAATCTTGACATAAAACATTTCAGGAAAACATGCTTGTTAAAATATTTCATGCTTTAAACGAAATGCGTAAATGTAAAACTTACAGACCGAAGACGTGACTTCATGAGCTTCCCGAGTTCATTAGTAGTACAACCCTTTACAAGAACATAGGCTCTGATACCAACTGTAAAGGGCCGTAATTCGTACTCGAATTTCGCGGAATTTTAAAAATTTTTCTCTTTAAATAAATAAATAACTTGTCTCAATCATAAAATAAATTCGTAAATAGTTTTAACTTTAAAATAACAGTGGAAGTAAATATTTTATTTCAAAACAACAACTTAAAAATGATCCAACGTTTTAAAATCTGAATTTGAACATAAAAAGGTAAACAAACTGAAACATGAGGTCATCGGGTTCCTACTACTGCAAACCCAAGCTAGCTCACTGGTCTCCGCCATCAGTCTCGACCTCATCAGTACCTACAACAATCAAGTCTAGTGAGTCTAAAAACTCAACATGCATATATCGTGAATAGCAAGTAAGTATATCATAAAATCGCATGCAACGTAAAAATATCGTGTCAAAAAGAGTAACGTGAAAATCGTATCATGGTTAAATATAAATACGTGCATATCTGAAAATCGTACGTAAAATATTTGCTCGATAGAGCCCTATCATAAATATCATAATGAGATTTTTCTGGTAGAGATAATGTTTCAACGCAAGTGGCCCATAACATAACGTGAGCGCCTGATCAGACTAAATCATAGTATATTGGGCGGTAGAGATCACCACATTCCTTGGACTGGATGTCAGTACCCATACGTAATCGTAAACCGGTCGTAGGTCACCGGTGGAGAGATCCCATAAACGTGAGATGGCCACAAGACATATCGCATATATCTCAAAAATAAACATTTATATTTTATGCACGTAATATAATTATAACCCTGTTTTTACCGGATGAGTTGTATCGTTCCCAGGCTCGCTGCGACCTAATTCTAACATGAGACACATGCAAATAATCTCAACTTGACAAAACTTCGTATCCGAACCAAAAACGAGACAAACGAAACCAACAACCTAATTTCCAATCATGGCTTCGTACCAATCCGAACCAACATTGAACCATCGTTTAGCCATGATTACAATACACCTAATATAATGAAATAATATCTCTAAGAATTTTAATACACGAAAAATAGTGAATGGAGGCCAAAATCATGAAACGCTCTTTCGAGAGTCACTTTGGCACATTGCACCGTAAATTCTCGTACGACCTCTAAGCTCGACCAAATCACGAACGGCCAAAAACATGACCTTCATAACTCATTAGGGTACTGTCCAGTCCAAGGTCATAGGCTAAAATCCAACCAAGAACTCAAATAAACCTCCTGAACCGAGACAAAGTTGCTGTCGAAAGCCGTAACAGTAGCCGCGCTTCCTTTGCATGGTTGAAGAACTTATGGCCATTGGGGCTTGAACCACCGACCAAAGTCTCTTACCAACATCCTAAGGGGTGGCTTGGACCATGGCTAAGGGCTAAAAGCCAACCACAATCCAAAAAAATACTTAGGACAACAATAAGCTCCCACCCGAGAGCACCAAGTACTGAGCCGTGGGGTGTATTGGTTTAATTTGCTGTCTTATATCATTCCAGCGGCCATATGATCGACCATGGCTTGATCTAGACATAATGAGGTGTTGTATGAACCATGGCTATGGGCTGGAAGCCAACCACAATTAACCCAAACCCCCAAAGTCGTAACTCATCACCCCAAACCAGAAATGAAAAGAACCGAGGTACGTTTGCATTGTTGTTATGAAAACTTGATGGATCCATGAACCAAGCCTTGAAAGGCTGACTTAGTCTCGTCCTAAACATGCTAAGGAAGTGTTCAAACCATGGTTACAGGCCCTGGGCCAACCATGATTTGAACACTCACCTTAGGCAACCAAACAACCAAACCGTGGGTCAAATCTGCATATAGGAAGATGTTTGCTGTCATGCGTTTATCCTGAGTGAATGGGCTTAAATCAATGAACCAACACCTTCCTAACACACTCTAAATTATGCCTAGATGCAGCCTTGAGTGCCTGGAACCGAGCCAACACCCTGTAATCGAAATAACACAACACCCGTGAGAAACAAAAGAATGGCCAGGAATGGCCTGTGCGGTTTTCCGAAAAATCTTGCTGTCCAGTTTCGTTTGTTGCTTGGATCATGAATACATAGTGTGTAAAAATATCAATAGGACTTGATTGAAGAGAAAAGAAACAATATATGCGTGCCTGAAATTTTGTTTTGAAGAAAACAAAACAATGCGACGAACACGGCGCGGCGGAGTCGGTGTTGGGTTTCTTTCTCTATTTCTGCTGTTGCCCCACGATTAAAGCTGCTGTTTTCTTTGTTATTTTCGAATGAGAGGGTGGGGGAGATGCTAAGGGACGAGGGGGAGGTTACAAGGAAAATAAAAGAGTCATGCAATGCATTAAGGTGGGAGATGCAAGTGATGAGGTTGATTGGAAAATCAAATATTTCTTTCCTTCATGCTGCACGTGATGTATGGGTTGAAAGGCTAGATTAGTGGGTTGAGGGAAACTAGGTGGGTAATGGTATTAGGATTTCCAATTATTGGGGAGTTAAAGGTGAGGGAAATCTTTTATACCATAAAGGCCAATGAAGGGTGATTAGAATGAAGGGTTACCAAGTATATTTAAATTAGTAAGAGGGGTGGCCGAAATTTGCTTAAGAATGTTGCATGGTATGATATTGCTTAAATCATGTATTTTAAGTGTTTAAGGTTTTAGACCCCCATTATGTATTTTAGTGAATTAATAAATTAAATTAGGATAACAATTTCTTGCATGGCATGACTTGGTCTTACAATTTATTATTAAAAGGTTAGGTTTTATTTTCTTGAATATATTAGGCTTAGATTGATTTATCCCAATTGGTTACACATTTTACTTTAGGCTTTAACTAAATATTGGACATAGAAGAACTTATTTAATAACTTAATTCCAATTAACTTAATAAATCTTAAAAACATTCTTGATCACTAAAATAAATTATTCATTGGCTTAAATTAATTTTAGGAATATTTTCTTATTATTAATCTTATCTCAATTCTCCAAACTCTGGTCCGGCCCCGCGTATTTATCTAAAAAGATAAAACTAAACCTCTGCGATTAAAATAAATAATCACGACTTAGTAAATTTTACAATGAATTAAACACTTCATATTTTAAAACGACTTAGCATTAAGAATGAAGGCTGGGATTTGGCTTGCCATTTGCATAGATTTTTCTGCAAAAAAGATTGCTATGAGTTTTTAGTGTTTGAGACTTTAGAACTTGAATGAAATGAACTGAAGACAAGCGGCATGAATATATATGTTTGTTTTCAAATTTGGACATGTGGCAGTTCAAGATTAATTCAAATAAATGGCATTTATTTCACATGCAAGAATAGAAAGTAGATCGATTGGACTACTTGTAACTGAATTTTCGATAATATTCAATGAATGATATAATTAGTGAAGTAACTTTAAAAGTCACAAAATTTATTATGTAATTTTAACTGAATTGATAATCAGTTAACATATATGATAAGATCAGTTTGATCGAAAACTAATTGATCAGGTGGAAACTAAGTCAGTTCAGGACTAACTGATAATTGTCTTATTAGTTAACTAACTATAATTCGATATTCCCCCTAAATTAAGCATTAAGATAAATCAATAAGCCCTAAAATATTTCTAAAGTAAGAAAACTTAGTCCCGGATAATGGCTTTGTGAATATATCCGCAGCTTCTTGTCCAGTTGAACTGTATTCCAGCCTGATGTCTTTCTTGAGAGCATGATTTGTGATGAAGTGATGTCTGACATCAATATGATTTATTCTGGAGTGAAGAATTGGATTATATGTAATCGCAATTGTGCTAGTGTTTTCACAAAATATTGGTGAATCTTATGCGATGACACCATAATCTCTCGGTTGTTGCTGAATCCAAAGCAGTTGAGCGCAACAGCTTTCAGCAGCTAAATATTCTGCTTCACTTGTGGAAGTTGCAATGGATGTTTGCTTCTTGTTGAACCAGGAAATCAGTATGTCTCCAAAAAACTGACATGATCCTCTAGTACTTGTTTGATCAAGTTTACATCCTGCGTAATCTGCATCTGAATAGCCAACTAGATTGAAAGATGAGTCTTTAGCATACAATAAGCCCACATTTTGTGTGACTTTAAGATATTTTAATATACGTTTGGCAGCTGAAAAATGTGATTGTTTAGGATTTGCTTGAAATCTAACACACATGCAGACAATATACACAATATCAGGACGGCTAGCAGTTAGGTAAAGCAAAGAACCTATTAAACCTCTGTAGAGTGTCATCTAGACTGATATTCCTCCTTCATCTTTATCTAATTTAATTGATGAACTCATGGGAGTATTTGCAGCTGAACATGTTTTTATGCCAAACTTCTTAAGCAGTTCCTTCGTATATTTAGTTTGACTGATAAATGTATCAGTTTCCATTTGCTTCACTTGCAGACCAAGAAAGAATGTTAGTTCACCCATCATACTCATCTCGAATTTATCCTGCATCAACTTAAGAAATTTCTCACATAATTTGGGGTTAGTTGACCAAAAAATAATGTCATCAACATAAATTTGTACGAGTAAAGTGTGATCTTTCTTTGAAAATTCGAACAATTTTTGTCAACTATTCCAACAGTAAAATCATGATCAGTTAAGAATTTTGATAATGTCTCGTACCAAGCTCAGGGAGCTCGGTTGAGGCCATATAATGCTTTGTTGAGATGATAGACATGATCAGGAAGTGAATGATTTTTAAAACTTGGTGGTTGTTCAACATAAACCTCTTCCTGTAACTGACCATTCAGAAATGCGCTTTTGACATCCATCTGGTAAACTTTGAAGTTCTTGAAGGAGGCGTAGGCTAAGAATATTAATATTGCTTCCAGTCGAGCAACTGGTGCATAAGTTTCATCATAATCAATTCCTTCCTCTTTTTTGTACCATTGTGCAACTAGCCTAGCTTTGTTGCATACAACTGAACCATCTTCTTTCAATTTTTTTCTGTAAACCCATTTTGTTCCTATAATTGATTTTGAAAGTGGTATTGCAACTAAAGTCCATTGTTATGCGTAAACTGATTTAGCTCCTCTTGCATAGCATTTATCCAGTTTGGATCAGCTAGAGCTTCATCAGATTTCTTAGGTTCAAATTGAGAAACAAATGCAGAGTATGAAAATAAATTAAACGTTTGACTTCTAGTTATTACTATATCAGATGGATTACCTATCATTAAATCTTGTGGATGTGATTTACTCCATCTGTAGTTGGAACCAGTTGGATCAGTTTGCGTAAATGTTTTAGTTTGTCGCTGAACATTTCCTTCAGCATTAGTTGCAACAGGTTCAGTTAGTATTTGAATATCATCTCGTTGTTCCACAAGCTGATTGTTAGGAACATCTTTATATTCAATTGTTTGATCCTTCACTTCAGGTTCTGATGCTTGAAGGATGTTTTGATTGGCGTGAACTTCTTCTTCACTATCATCCTCCAGGCTGATTTCTGTTAAGCAATCAGTCAGCTCAACTGGATCAATTGGCTTATCAGTTAAAGCAGATTCATCAAATACAACATGCATTGATTTTTTACATTTAAAGTACACTTATTGAAAAATCTGTAAGTTTTGCTGACTTATGAATATCCAAGAAAAATTCCTTCATCTGATTTAGCATCAAATGCTGTTAAATGATTTTTGTCATTGTTATGAATAAAGAATCTGCAACCAAATATTTTGAAGTAGGACAACACGCATTTCTTTCCATGTCAGATCTCATACGGTGTTTTAAAATGATTTTTATTAATCATTGATTTGTTCTGAGTATAACATGTAGTGTTTACTACTTTTGCCCAAATTTTTTGAGAAATACCATAATGAGAAAGCATTGTTCTAGCTGCTTCTTTAAGAGTTTGATTTCTTTTTTCAGCTACACCATTTTGCTGAGGTGTTCTTGCAGCTGAGAACTCATGATTGATTCCAGAATTTTCTAAAAATAGAGAAAGATTATTATTGACAAATTCAATCCCTCGATCAGACATTATTTTGTCAATTCCAACTGATTTTTCATTTAAAAGTCTTTTGAAAATTTTAATCAGTTGTGCAGCAGCTTGGTCTTTTGATTTGAGAAAAATAACCACAGTAAATCTTGAAAAATCATCGACAATAACTAGTGTGTATTTCATTCTCTCTAAACTCTTGACTTGTATAGGACCAAACAGATCCATATACATCAGTTCTAATCATCTGGTGGAAGATTTGCTCATCTTATTTTTAAATGAAGATCTTATTTGTTTACCAAACTGACATGCTAAACAAATTTAATCTTCTGAAAATTCAATCTTAGACAGGCCAATTACAAGATCATGACTACTCAGATGAGCGATGGATTTGAAATTCAAGTGGTTCAACCTTTTATGCCATAACCAGTTCTTGGATGAATTATAAGCTACAAAACAAACTGGTTCATGAGGTTGATAAGTCCAACTTACTTTGTAAGTGTTACCACATCGATTTCCTATCATGATGATATTATCAGTTGAGTTCTTGACTGTGCAGGTGTGCTTATTGAATTGAACTGAGAAATTATTATCACACAACTGACTGATGCTAATCAAATTATATTTTAAATTACCAACTAGTAGAACATCATCAATAATAATGTTACCATGGATAAGCTTACCCTTACCCACAGTTCTACCTTTAGAGTCATCTCAAAAACTGATTTTTGGACCAGAATATTTGATCAGTTGGGATATAAAATCAGCATCCCTTGTCATGTGTCTTGAGCATCCACTGTCCAGGTACCAAAAATTGAATCTTTATTTGATGTACATGTCACCTGCAGTCACACACAATGAATAATTTTGGTACCCACATCTATTTGTGTCCTAAACTGATTAGTCATTTAGGAACCCAGACTTGGATCAGTCTAACTGACTTTCCAGTTGATGTGTTCCAGATAGTTTTTCTCGGCTTGTGTGTGCTTAATGTGTTGTGTGCAGATAAAACAATATGCGTTTTAGCCTTGTTCACCTGGTTGTTCATCCGAATCTTTTCTGAATATGCTTGCTGTTGTAATGATGGAAATATCCATTTCTAGAGTTCTAGTTTTCATAGTTGAACCGTTTAGGTGACCAGCTTCGTGATTTATTTGAAATCGCATAGCTATATCTGATTCAATACTTCTTAGCCCTGTTCTTATTGTCAATTGTTTGTTCAACTGGTTTACTTGGCTCTGATTGTTCATTTACCATAACTGATTTTACAAAGCGAATATATTTCCCTTTCCACATGTTCAGTTCTGGCTTGGTACCACTGGTTGAAGATTCACCTTGGCTGTTAAAGCTTAACCAGTTTTACCAGTAACTGATTTCTATAAATGTTGAATTTCAGTCAATGCGACTGATGAATTATTCCAAGCTTGAATCAGATCAGTATGTCTTGAGTTTTCAAGCTTCAACTGTTGAATCATAGATTGGTTCTCACTCATTTCAGCTTTCAACTATCTCTCTTTTTAGACTCGATGGTTCAACTGATTCATCAGTTTCAGTTTTATTTTCTTGGGGATAAGTTTGCTTTGCTTTGGCCTTATTAAATGAGAGAGCAAGTTTGTGATACTCATTGACCATGTCGTGTAATGTGGAAATAAGTTATTCCCGTGTAAATTCAGTTGAACTAAAATCAAATACTTGCTCACTGTTTGATTTCATTTATGTATCATCATCCATTAGGCACTTTACTTCTTCATCGCTAAAGTTGCTCAAGCTCTCAGATTCTAATTAATCACTACTTGCTTTATTCGGCTAATCGAGCTTCATGCTTTTTGAATGATCTCTTATCATTATTATCTCTTCCTCTTCTTTCAAATGATTTCTTTTTTTTTTTTTCCAGTTGAGCGTCAACTGTCTTTCTTTGACTTAGGACACTCAACAATAAAGTGTCCAGTCTTGCTACAGTTGTAGCAAGCATTTGGTTCTTCCTTGGAGATATTCTTATGGGAGTGTCGTTGGAAGGATCCCTGGTTATTTTTCATAAATCTTCCAAATTTCTTGATGAACAAATGACATGGCATCATTGCTCAGCTGTTCTACAGATTTTTCAGCTGAACTAGTTGGTTCAACTTTTAAGGCGCTGAGAGCAGTTGTAACTGTTGGAGTTGATGGTTCTCCTTCTCTCGTCTGTAGTTCAAACTCGTAAGCTTTAAGATCAACAAATAAATCATGTAGTTCTACTTTGTTCAGGTCTTTTAATTCTCGTATTGCCATTGTCATAACATCCCATTCTTTGGGAAGACCACGAACAACCTTCAAAGCAATTTCCTTATTTGTATACAATTTCCCCAGTGCATTCAATTCATTGATAATGCTGCTCACTCGTTCATCAAACTCATTCATTGATTCTCAAGTCTTCATCTTGATATTATCAAACTTTTGTACTGCAACTGAGATTTTGTTTTCCTTTGCTCGTTGTCTTCGCACAACTGAATCAAATTTTCCCAAATTTCTTTGACTGTTTTGCACATCTTGATTTTGCTGAATGTAATTTTGTCTAGTGTTTTGTACATAATATCTTTCGCTACATTGTCCAAATTTACTTTTCTCTTGTCTTCAGTTGTCCATTTTTCTTGTGGTTTTTCAATGCGGTGAGGTGCTAAATCAGTTATAATAATAGTTGTATTAGCTTTCATTATCTTCGTAGGTCCATCAGGTATAACATACCACATATCGTCATCTTGTGTAACTAAATGAGCCTGCATTCTTATTTTCCAATCATCAAATTCCTTTCTTGAGAACATAGGGATTTTGTTGAAAGAAGACATGGTGATCAGGTGTATGAATAGAAAGTATTCAAAAACAAGATTGAAACTGCTCTGATACCACTTGTTAAGAACGGTTTGGGTCAAATTTTTTAGAATGGGGGTTGAATAAACACTATAAGATTTTTGGCTCTTTTTGAAATAGTGAATCAGTTTACTGACAAACTGAATTCAAGATTCTTGTTTGTCAATATCATTCAGTTAACTTATTAGAGTGTGGAAATAAACTAACTGACAGATTGTATACTTAAAGAATAACTGAAATAATGAACACAAAGATTTTATGGATGTTCGGAGACTTCAATCACTCCTACGTCACTCCTTCTATCACAAGGATAGATTTTCACTAAAAGACTTTGATTGATTACAGAAAATGTAATAACCCACTTCAATTTGGACTTAAAAACTGTCAAACTGAAACTCTTAATTTCTTACAACTTATCAGTACACAACTGATTTTCTTTCGTAGCACAACTAATCTAAGAAGATCAAATATATCAATGTAATGCGCTAGTAATTTTGCTCAAAAGATAGTCTGAATGCTATTAATATATATATATATATATGAAGTTTGAGTTTTTCTATATGAATATTGAAAATGATAGTGTATAACTGAATCTTTCAAATGTTCTCAAATCCGCAAAATCAACAACTTGTTTCTCACTGAACTTCTCAGCTATTTATAGGCTTTGCTTTCAATGGTAATATTAAATGCATTAATTAATACTTATCCGTTGATTTGTCCTTTCTGAATATGTCAACATTCTTCTGACAATAGTACGATGTTGCAGTCTACTAATGTGGCGCTCCTTCTATTAGTTGCAGTCTGCTGCATACGATTTGTCGATTGATAACTGAACTAACTGACGACGTGTCAAACTGATCACCAGTTCGACTATTTGACTGATTAGTTAAACTGACTATATGATTGATCGGTTAAAGGGAATTAGGGTGTTCTGTTCAGTTCTAACTGATAGTTCAGTTGACTTTGCAAATTCAGTTTTACTTTGTTCAATTCGATTGCATCCGATTGTTTAACTCATTAATCTTCAGTTCGGATGACTTCAGTTTAGATAGCTTCAATTCGAGTTACTTCGGTTGAGCGGATCAGTTCTGCACTTCGATACTTAATTTTTCAAACTCCGAAACCTTTAATTCTAACCAAAGTAATTTCAATATGGAAGTGAATAACAAAAACATTGTTTTGCGAAGGCACAAAATCGACAAGATCATCTGTGGCAGCCAATACCATTTCCATAAACACTCGACAGTCATTCTCATGGCCGTCCAATATTGGCCCCACGTCTCAGTTCTTAATCAATCATATCAAGCGAATCATCGTGGAGTATGAATTCATCGAAGCCGATATGGATTGAACTCCGCCTGATCAATGGTTGCTCATTAATTAGGAGAACCACATCGCCGTAATATTCGTATATGAAAAGGTCACAACAAAAGTTGAAATCCACTTGAAATAGATTTCCAACAGTGGTGACGACATTGTTTTGAGCAAACATGTCTATCGCAACGACATTCGTAACCAGAGAATAGTATACGGGATATGAGAATTACAAAAAAAAAAAAAAAAAAAAACCAGATTTTGTTATGCGATTGTCGAAGTTGAGAGGATTAGGAAACAATTTCATCAAATTAATAATGTTGACAGTTATTATTATTTATTCATTTTATGATTTGAAGTTCAAGGGATTTTTTTTTTAAGATAACGATGAAAATGAGTGTGTTAGGGGCAGATTTTACTGAATTAATATTATATGGATTTTTCTTTTCTAATTCAGCCAAAATTTCAATCATTATATTTCAATATTAGGAGTGCCCCACGTGAAATAGAGAAAAAATAAAGATAACACGAAACTTTCAAAAATTAATGTACCAAAATAAAAAATTAGAACAAAAATGTGTTTCCCTTTTTTTTTTTAATGTAACTTTGATGATGTAAGATTATTAATAATCTTCATAACTCTCTCCATCTTTTTCTCATTTTTAACTTCTTCTTATTCTATCTTAAAGTTCGTATTTTTATCTCACATATATTTTTTAAAAATATTTATTTTATAATTGATTAAATTGTGTGAGCACGTGAAAACCACATGCAATGGTTACTTGAATATATATTGTTAGGATCGGTTGGGAGTGAAAATTGTCAAGTGTTTATTCAACCCCTTCTAAACACTTTTTCACTCCTAACTGATCCTAACAAGTGGTATCAGAGCAGTTAAATCTTGTTCCTGAATATTCCTATCTACAAAACTGATTACAATGTCTTCTTTCAACAAATTTCCAATATTTTCCAGAGAAGAATTTGACGATTGGAAGATTAGAATGGAGGCTCATCTAGCTGCACATGATGATGATATGTGCTACGTTATCACTGACGGACCCATGAAAATACTGAAAGCAAACACTGTTGTTGCCATAACTGATGCTGCACCACACCGCATTGAAAAGCCTAGAGAAGAATGGACAGCAGAAGACAAAAGAAAAGCCAATTTGGACAATGTGGCTAAAGACATCTTGTTCAAAACGCTGGATAAAATTACTTTCAGCAAGATAAAGATGTGCAAGACTGCAAAAAAAATCTGGGAGAAATTAATTCAGCTCTGCGAAGGTAATGAGCAAACGAAAGAAAATAAACTCTCAGTTGATGTTCAGAAGTTCGATAATATTAAAATGAAGACTGTAGAATCTATGAATGAATATTATGAGAGAGTCAGCAACATAATAAATGAATTGAATGCACTTGAAAAAGTGTATTCAAACAAATAAGTCACGCTGAAGGTGGTCAGAGGTCTTCCCAAGGAGTGGGATGTTAAGACCATGGCCATGAGAAGATCAAAGGACCTGAATAAGGTCGAACTACACGATTTATTTGTTGATCTAAAGGCCTATGAGTTTGAGTTGCAAACAAGAGAAGGAGAACCTTCTACACCAGTAGCTACAACTGTTCTTAGTGCTGTCAAACTGGAACCAACTGGTTTAGTTGAGAAAACTGTATATCAGTTAATTAATGATGTGATGTCATTATTTGTGAAGAAATTTTGGAAATTCATGAGAAGAAACCAAGGTTATTTCCAGAGACAATAACATAGAAACAACTCCAAGGAAGAACCAAATTCCAGTTATAATTGTGGCAAGTTAGGACACTTTATTGCTAACTGTCCTAAACCAAAAAGGGATAGTAAACATTCAACTGAAAAAGAGAAGAAATCAGTTGAATACAAAAGAAGAGACAAGAATGATAAGAGATCATTCAAGAAGAAACACGAAGTCCTGCTAGATGAAGAGAGCAAATCGAAATGGGCAGAGACATATAGTGAAAAGTCCGAATCAGAGAGCTCAAGTAGCTCCAGTGATGATGAAGAAGAGGTTAAGTGCTTAATGGCAAACGATGCAGAACTGGAGTCAACTAGTGAACAAGTATATGACTTCATCTCTACTGATTTTACACGAGAATAACTCATTACCACTCTGCAAGACATGGTGAATGAGTATCACAAACTTGATCGCTCATTTGAAAAAGCCAAAACTGAGCTCTGATCCCAAGAACAATAATACAGAAACTGATGAGTCAGTTGAACTGTTGAGTCTAAAAAGAGAGATTGCAAAGAAAAAAGTTGAAATGATCGAGATTCAATCCTCATCAATTGAGAAATGAGATTTCATAATAAAGTGACATGGTTCCGGCTTGGAATGAGTCATCAGTCACTCTGACTGAAATGCAGAGTCTACAAAAATCAGTTACTAATAAAACTTGTTTAGGCTTCAATAGCATTGAAGAAACCTCTGCAAGTGATATTATGCCCAATTTGAATGAGTGCAAAGGAGGGTACATTACTTTTGTGAAATCAACTGTGGCACATGAAATCTTTGAACCAAGTAAACCCATTATTCAACTTATTTAACATAAGAACAAAGCTAAGCGGTTTTGAATTGGATATAGCCCTGAGAGTACAACTATTTCACGAAGCTGGTTATCTAAACGGTCCAGCTACAAAAATCAGCACTCTAGGATTGGCTACTAAAATTACTACAAATGTAAATAATTTCAACAGAGATATCGGGTGAACAAGAAGTTGAAGAAGGTTAACAATCATACTGTTTCATCCACGCATCACACACCTAACACACACAAACCGGGAAAAATAATTTGGAACACAGCAACTGGTAAGTCAGTTAGACTGATCCAAGTCTGGGTTCTTAAAGGACTAATCAATTAAGTACCCAAATAAATATGGGTACCAAGATTATATATTGTGTATGATTGCAGGTGACAGGTACAACAAAATAATCAATTTGGTACTTGGATAGTGGTTGCTCGCGACATATGACAGGGAATGCAAATTTGTTATCCCAACTGATCAAATATACTGGTCCAAACATCACGTTTGGAGACAATTCTAAAAGTAGAACTGTGGATAAAGGTAAGCTTATCCATGGTAACTTTATTATTAAATATGTTTTACTAGTTGAGAATTTGAAGTATAACTTGATTAGCATTAGTCAGTTA
The DNA here is from genome assembly GCF_025594145.1 of Primulina tabacum. NCBI lineage: Eukaryota > Viridiplantae > Streptophyta > Magnoliopsida > Lamiales > Gesneriaceae > Primulina > Primulina tabacum. Next base: position 30,346,259 of record NC_134561.1, on the reverse strand, counting down.
TGCAATAATAATTTCTCAGTTCAGTTCATCAAACACACTTGCACAATTAAAGACTCTACTGAGGAGATCATTTTAACTGGCAATCGTTGAGGGAATACTTATAAAGTCAGTTGGACTGATCAACCTAATGCACCAGTTTGTTTTATAGCTTCAAAATCTTCTAAAAACTGGTTGTGGCATAAAATGTTAACCACTTAAATTTTAAGTCTATTGCTCATCTGAATAACCATGATCTTGTAACTGGTCTGCCAAAATAGATTTTTCAAAAGATAAAATTTGTTCAGCATGTCACTTTGGTAAGCAAGTAAGATCTTCATTTAAAAACAAGATTAGTAAATCTTCCTCCACATGCTTAGAATTGCTGCATATGGATCTTTTCGGTCCAATACCATTTATAAATTTAGGGGGAATGAAATACACTTTGGTAATTGTTGATGATTTTTCAAGATTTACTTAGGTTATATTTCTGAAATCAAAAGACCAAATTTCTGCACAACTGATTAAACTTTTCAAAAGATTATTAAATGATAAATCAGTTGGTATTGACAAAATATGGTTTGATCGAGGGACTGAATTCATCAATCAAAATCTTTCACAATTTTTAGAAAATACTGGGATCATGCATGAGCTCTCAGCAGCAAAAACTCCTCAGCAAAATGGTGTACCTGGGACAAGAAATCGAACCTTTAAAGAAGCTGCTAGAACAATGCTTGCTGATTCTGGTATTTTTCAATGATTTTGGGCAGAAGCAGTAAACACTGCATGTTACACTCAGAACATATCAATGATTAACAAAAATCATTTAAAAACACCATATGAGATCTGGCGTGGACATAAAAGTGAGGTATCTTACTTCATAATATTCTGCTGCAGATGTTTTATTCACGATAATGGAAAAAATCATTTGAAAGCATTTGATGCAAAATCTGCAGAAGGAATATTTATGGGTTATTTATCAGTTACTAAAGCTTATAGAGTATTTAACAAAAGCACTTTGAATGTAAAAGAGTCATTTCATATTGTATTTGATGAATCTATACTAACTGATAAGCCAACTGACCCAGTTGAGCTAGTTGATCTCTTTACAGCTATAAGTTTGGAGGATGATAGTGAAGAAGAAGTTCATATCAATCGAAATCTCCTTCAAACACCTGAACCAGAGATACTAGATCAATCAGTTGAACAAGCAATTTTTCCTGATCTTCAGTTAGTGGAGCAAAATGATGAAATTCAAATATCAACCGCAACTGAAACTGAAGAAAATGTTCAGTTACCAACTGAACCAATTGCAAGAAATTGAAGAACCAGTTTAGTCGCCTGCCACCACAGAACAAGTAGTTAAAGCTGACACTGAAGTGGCTCAGTTGTACTCGAAAATAACTGAAGAAGTACAAACTGAAGAGCCGACTAAAGTATCAGCTGATAAACCAACTGAAGAGCCTACCAGCTCAACTGCTGTTCAGACTTCCACTCCTCCTTCTCCAGAACTTCAACAGAAAATAATTGTAGAAATTGTTCCAGAAATGGTTACCGTTGTGACTGAATCAACTGATAAGGCCTTGGTAATCTTTAATGAAGAAGACAAGGAGCAAGAACCAGAAATCTCTGAAGCTGTCTCCTCAGATACCAATGGCTACTGATTCCATGATAGAAGACATTCAGTCCAACCTTCTCCATTTGATTTCATCTATTTCTGATATCAAGTCAACCCAACTGCTGCACACATTGAAGATTGATCCTATGATGGAGAATACAATGAAGAACCTACATCAGGTTACAAAGGATATCACTTCTATATTTCTCCAACTAGATCAATTAAGAAAGAACGAGTGACGGTTCAAGCAAATTTCCAGACTCAAGACATGTTCAAAAATAGCATTGAATTTTTGGAAACAGTAGTGACAAAGAGAATGGATCTGATGCAAGAACAAATAATGAGTGCAAAATCTAATGTCACCTCGGAAGCCCATGCGTTATCCAGCAGGGTTGGTGAGTTTGACAAAAAGGGGGAAGAGGTAGAAAAACAGCAGAAGCTATCTAAGAAGAGACGTAGTCAACCGACTGATCAAGGACCAGCTGATAAAATAGGAAAGAAATAAATAAATCCAGATCAGTTAGAAGACAGTCTTCATATTCAGTTGAGAAATTTGGCAGATTTTGCATATTTTTAGTTAGTAGAAGATTCTTTTATTCTTTCATTCGTTTTACGAATCTGTACATTTAAATAGTTGTCAATAAAAGATTATTTTATCTAGAAAGGGTTCAGTTTGATCAGTTTGTGTATTCTAAGTTTTGTCAAATACCTAGAAGAGGGAAATTGTTGGAAAATTAATTTAGGAGTTTGACAAATTGAGCGTGAAAAGATTGAACAACTGATCAAGAAGACTGAAAGTAACTAAACTAAAATTCTTAAACTGTTAGTTGCCCGAAGTGAAGATTATTGCGTATATAATCAAAGGAAACTGAACTAAGCTAACTAAACTATGCAGTCAACTGGATGATCAGTTACACTACAGTCAATTGAGAGCAATCATTTAATTATATCGGCTATGTCAACTAATAAATTAGCTTGATACGTCATCAGTTAAGGAACGTAGCTATCAACCGACAACTGTACAAAAGCATATTGCAATGTATAATGGGAACTCTGCATTTCAGAAAAGCTACAGTGTACGATTGTCAGAAGTATGTTGACGTGGCTATAGAATGGATATAAAGATTCAAAATGCATTCATTGTTACCGTTGGAAGCAAAGCCTATAAATAGCCGAGAAGATCAACTGAAGCAGTGTAATCAAGTAATCAAGCTACGAAAGTGTTCAAGTTAACAAGCAGAACTCTGGGCATATTCTTTCAATTTTAAAAGCTCTCAAAACCTCACGCTTAGTATACACATTCATAGCTTTCAGGCTATACTTTGAGCTTAAAAGCACAAACACTCATTGTTGTATTATTTGATCTTGTAGAGATCAGTTGTGCTAAGAAGTTACACATCAGCTGAGTACTGATAAATTGTATTGAAACTAAAAGTTTCAGTTTTGGCATTGTTAAGTACAAGCTGAAGTGGGTTTGTACAAATCCTTATATAGATCAAAGTCTTTTAGTAAATATCATATCTTCGAGATAGAAGGGGTGATGTAGAAGTGTTTAAAATCTCCGAACATCCACAAATCTTGAGTCCCTTAATTTCAGTTTTATTCTATCTGTCATTCAGTTTATTTTCGCAGTTTCATTAGTTAACAACTGATTGACATCGACAACAAGATTCCTCAATTTAGTTAATCACTAATCTGATTCATTATTCGAAAAGATTGTGAAAATTGTCAAGTGTTTATTAACCCCCCCCAGCCCCAAATTCTAAACACTTTTTCATTTCCAACCGATCCTAACATATATATGTGTGTGTGTGTGTGTGTGTGTGTGTGTATATATATATAATGTTTTTTTATGGGGAAAGCTTGTAACATTTATTAACTGAAATTAATATCACTCACTACAAGACTCACAACCAAGAAAGAAAATTCTCAGAATCTTAAAAAAATGTATCTAGGGAAGAACAAGTAACTTTTGCCAAAAAATGGGTCACTTCAATAGTCATCCTTCTTACATGAAAGAGGTTATATTTAAATCCAACACCACCAAAGATTGAATATCAGAAGCACACAAACCAACATAACTAAGATCATCTTTCGGCCTCGTAAATGCTTGTGCAACCAAGAGAAAATGAAGATAAGATCACTTTATGGAAGCCTTTGTCATAGGGTTGTAAACGAACCAAACCGTTCGTGAGCTATTCGAAGCTCGATTCGATAAAAGCTCGTTTGAGCTCGTTTAATGAGACTCGTTAAGATAAACAAACCAAACTCAAGCTTTACAGTATTCGGCTCGTTAGCTCGTGAACATGTTCGTTGGTAAGTTCATGAGTAATCTTTTAGATAAAAAATTATAGTTTTGATATTTGATTTATTGATTTTGCATATTATTTATGAAATATATAGAAAAATCTATTAAATTTATTTATTATAATAAATTTACAAATTTTAATAAGAATAATATATTTTTTTTAAAATATATAATTTACTTTTAAATTAATTTAATGAAAATCTAAATGTATAATTCATATTTATTAAGTTTGTTTAGGCTCGATAAAGGCTTGAATAAGCTCGTGATCCATGCATATATTCGTTAAATAAAGCTCGAGCTCGGCTCGATTATAAACGAATCAAGCTCAAACATTCAAGAGTTCGGCTCGGCTCGACTCGATTACATCCCTACTTTGTCATGAACAATCCTAAGGCCACGTCGAATTGCTAGCAGCTCCCCTAGAACTATACTTCTGGGCTTTGGTATGACGGTCCAAAACCTGCCACCATTTGGCCCTAATGGTTAAATATAACTTCCCCTGTGCCAGAGGAATCACCCATTTCCAGAAAGTTTGCGTCCACATCTACTCGAAGGCGATTAGCTGGAATATATATAATATTATTTACACACCATCATATCTTGTTTTTATTTAATAATGTGACCCCATCTATTAATTTTAGTTATAAATGCGCCCATATCTTCTTTATTTATCCATATAATCTAACAACACAAATATTTTTTTCTCTTTGAAGTATTTTCAAAATACTTTTAATATTATTAAAAATACTTATTTTTTATTTTATGTAGTACGTATGACTGTTGTACTACACAATAATATATTTAATATTTATTTATAATTAATTAACTTAAAAAACAGGCAAGGTTTTTGGTTGAAAGGGCACCCAATCCACACGTTTTGGTGCCCAAAAATCCTTCATTTATGGTGGTGAAAGTTGATCTAGACTAAGGGTAGCATTTTCTTACGTAATGTCATTTATTACACCTTCGATCAAAAGTGGATCAACTTCAAGAATATGGCTTGGATCAAGAATGTATTTCCTCATTTGCGAAATATGAAACTCATCGTGGATTCTTGACATATTTGGTGACAAGGTTAGTCGGTTTGCCAGCATTCCAACTTTATCTAGGATTTGAAAGATCCTACATATATGGGGTTCAATTCTCTGCCTTGTTGAATTGGACAAATCCTTTCATGGGTACGACTTTACATAAGCCTTTTGTTAGAACATTTCATGTTCGCAATCTTTATTTTGATGTTAACAAAACTTGTTTATTTTTTTCTAATGGGTTTATCTAAGTGCGCAGAAACTGAAACTGATCAGATATCGAACTGATCAGTTACCAAGCTTAAACTGAAACTATCGAGACGCAAATTGAAAGTGCCAACTGATCGATCGAACTGAACCAGGACAACTGAAGTATCAAGAGCAGTTCAACTGATTGTCCAGTTGATAGGTGGTTCAGCAGAAGACCTTCATAAGCCCGGCCAGCTGATGAAGTGTTCAACTGATGAAGAGCGCAACTGATCAGTTCAACCGAATCAGTGAAATCAGTTCAGCTGACGAGTCAACTGATTTTACCTCACCATTTCAAGACCAGTTCAACTGACCAGTTCAGAACATCAGTTAGGAGCGAACCAGTTTGCAGATACGACAAGTTTAATCCAGCTGTGCACAAAGGTACAAAAACTATTGTACGATCATAGTACAATAAGAGACGTTTCAGCAGCACTTAAAGCCAAATGTTCCATATATCTATTTGGAGGAACAAATTCAAACTGCAACGGATTCATTCAATGAGGCTCACTGTACGTTCAGCCAAACCCCTATAAATAGAAGCCGAAGTTCAGTGAAGATGATGATGAGAGTTGATGGAAAATACAGAGAGGGCACGTTTATTGCATATCAGCTTTGAAGAAGCAATCAGCCCAATTTCTGATGGAACGCTTCAATGTGTTATCAGCTTAGATTAGAAGCATATTTCCCTCAGTGTGTTAGAACACTTTCGGATAGTTCACAGAGATCAGTTCTCACACACGCACACACCATCACTCAAATTCCGTCTTTCACAAAGACGTTAAACTTGTGTATGTAGTTTTTCTCACATAGACATTAAAGAAATGTTGACTGGAAGGTGCTGCCTTCAGTCTAGTCTAGGAGTTCAGTTTAGGCAGTGATGTAAGTCCTAGCTGGGTGGATTTGTACAAGTATTTGTATCGATCAAAGTCTTCTAGTGAATCCTACCCGAGGTGGTAGAAGGGGTGACGTAGGAGCATTTGAAGTCTCCGAACATCCATAAACATATCTTGTGTATTTAATGTTTTAACTATTGTTTTCAAACTGATTTAACTAGTTAGAGCATCCGTTGGTTCAGTTCTCACCATAACTGAACTAATGAATGCAAAAACTAAGTTAGTCTTCTTGTTATTCAGTTACACAAGATATACAAATATATCAGTGTTCCTTAACGAAAGATTATTTCGATGTTTTCCGCTTGGTTTTATACCAAACTCGATCTAATTTATCGGTGTATAAATTCTTAGAACACGAGCTATTGCAGCTCTTCGAGAATATTTTGTTTGAAGCACCACAATGTGCTCTGCAAACGATCCTTCAATTGGTATCAGAGCTAGTTGTTCTAAGAAGGACATTTGAAAACTGATATTTCTTTAAAATATATTTTAAAATGGTTTTCAAAACCTTCTTATAAAGCTATATGTGTTTGCCATGATGTTTTTGTTGTTTAAAGCTGTGTGCAGGATTTTTGAGTTCAACTGACAGCAGGATAGCTAAACTGATCAGCGGACAAGATTTCAGTTGCCAGCTTACCAGTTCAACTGATCAACAGACGAAACCCAACTACCAGCTGAAACTGATGAGTTAAGTGGAGCTTAATCATCAGAAGTGCCGCCGCTTCATTGCCATATCAGAGCCTAGTAGATGATCAATGCGGTTCAGCATCAGTTGAGTCCAGTTTGCATCAGTTAGACCAGTTAGCCAGCACAGAGATAAATTCCAAGGCAATTAGTTGTTCTTATGGCAAAACAAACTCAAAATCGGTGCAGCATTCCAAGCATTCTAGGCGACCAACTGTTGGTACACTCAGTTCTATTTTATATAAACTGACTGATACTTGATGTTATTTGATATTTGGTAAGTGTAGTAGCAATTCCCTTACATAAGATGGTGTGCTTTATACAAGGGACGCGTAATGGAATAAATTAACATCATATGTATCCAGGTAGTTTGCATGTAACTGAACTGATTTTTCCAGTTTATATGTTGCCTTAACTGCTTGAGTGTTTATTGCTTAAAATCCTTTTAAATCGCGCAAACAATTATATTTTTGAGGGGGAGTTTATTCAGTTCTTGAGGGGGAGCTTTTTCTTTAAAACTGCTTTTAAATTTGTTATCTCTTGAACTGAAAATTTGTTTTCAAATCATTTTATTCAGTTGTTGAGGGGGAGTTTTTCTTTCTGCTATCCCTCGAACTGAAAGTTCTTTTATTCACTTTTTTTATTCTCACAAAGGGGGAGGAGAATTGTTTACTGTTTAAATTTATTTTAAATCGCTTTAACTGTTCAAGTTTTGTGATTATCAAAAAAGGGAGATTGTTGGAACATTTCATGTTCGCAATCTTTATTTTGATGTTAACAAAAGTTGTTTATTTATTTCTAATGAGTTTACCTAAGTGCGCAGAAACTGAAACTGATCAGGCATCGAACTGATCAGTTACCAAGCTTAAACTGAAGCTATCGAGACGCAAATTGAAAATGCCAACTGATCGATCGAAACTGAACCAGGACAACTGAAGTATCAAGAGCAGTTCAACTGATTGTCCAGTTGATAGGTGGTTCAGCAGAAGACCTTCAGAAGCCCGGCCAGCTGATGAAGTGTTCAATTGACGAAAAGCCCAACTTATCAGTTCAACTAAATCAGTGAAATCAGTTCAGCTGACGAGTCAACTGATTTTATCTCACCATTTCAAGACCAGATCAGAACATCAGTTAGGAGCGAACCAGTTTGCAGATACGACAAGTTTAATACAGCTGTGCACAAAGGTACAAAAGCTATTGTACGATCATAGTACAATAAGAGACGTTGCAGCAGCACTTAAAGCCAAATGTTCCAGATATCTATTCGGGGGAACAAATTCAAATTGCAACAGATTCATTCAATGAGTCTCACTGTACGTTCAGCCAAACGCCTATAAATAGAAGCCGAAATTCAGTGAAGACGATGATGAGAGATGATGGAAAATATATAGAGGGCAGGCCTATTGCATATCAGCTTTGAAGAAGCAATCAGCTCGGTTTCTGAGGAACACTTCAACGTGTTATCAACTTAGATTAGAAGCATATTTCTCTCAGTGTGTGAGAACACTTTCGGGTAGTTCACAGAGATCAGTTCTCACACACGCACACATCACCACTCAAATTTCGTCTTACACAAAGACGTTAAACTTTTGTATGTAGTCTTTCTCACATAGACATTAAAGAAGTGTTGACTGGAAGATGCTGCCTTCAGTCTAGTTTAGGAGTTCAATTTAGGCAGTGGTGTAAGTCCTAGCTGGGTGGGTCTGTACAAGTATTTGTATCGATCAAAGTCTTCTAGTGAATCCTACCCGAGGTGGTAGAAGGGGTGACGTAAGAGCATTTGAAGTCTCCGAACATCCATAAACATATCTTGTGTATTTAATATTTTAACTATTGTTTTCAAACTGATTTAAGTTCGAGCATCCGTTGGTTCAGTTCTCACCATAATTGAACTATTGAATGCAAAAACTAATCTAGTCTTTTGGTTATTCAGTTACACAAGATATACAAATATATCAGTGTTTCTTAACGAAGGATTATTTCGAGTGATTACAAACGATCATTCACCTTTTCACCGACTTTGAATTCTAGTGGTCTTATTTTTAAGTCAACCCAGATTTTTTGTCAGTTACGTGCAGCCTTGAGTCTTTCCCCGATGATGATATTTTATCTGGAAATATGCTCTTATTTTCATTATGTTATTTCTACTGGTTTCAGAAGTCCCGCAGGTCGTTGGTGTTCAGCTTTGACCTATTGACAAACTTGGCACTTAGAAATTAATTTTGCAAAATATTTCTTCCTTTTATTCCAGTATAAATTTTCTTTAAGTATTTATAAGTCTTTGTACTGTCGGGGTGAACTGAATATTTTACTTGTGTGCTTCTAACATTACTTCTAGTATAATATTATCAATTTTTGGTACACACAATAACCTTTTCATCCATATGACTCCTTTACCATCTGCCTAAACTTCTTGTGTATTCCCTTTTTTGATATGTTCCTTAAGTTTCACCTAGGAGGGATCGCAACCCTGATTCAGTTGACTATTTCTTGAAGACATGGTTGTGTTGATATGAGGTTAGGGTTACCTTACCCATGTTTTACGACTTAAATCATCGGTCACTTTGTTTTCTTTTCTCGGATTGTAGCTTATCGTTAAGTCGTAATCTTTCAAGAGTTCAATTTATCGCCTCTTTGGCATGTTTAACTTTTATTGTGTGAACATATACTTGAAGCTCTGGTGGTCAGTGAATACTTCTCATTTGACACCGAAAAGATATTACCTCTAGATTTTTAATTCAAATACAGATCCTGGTAACTCGAGATCATAAGTTTGGTAATTTTGCACATACGGTTTTTATTGAATTGAAGCATATGCAATTACTCTTATGTATTTCATGAGCATACAACCTAATCCTCATTTCAATCCATCACTGCAAATTGGGAAACTCTTGACTTCATGGAGTAGTACTAACACTAAAGCATAAGCAAGTTTCTTTTTCAGGATCTCAAAACTTTTCTTACATTCTTCATTACAGCCGAATCTCGGAACTTTTCTTACATTCTTCAACAAACTTTTGACAATAGCTATATAATCCTAGAAAGAATCAAACTTCTGTTATAGTCTTCATTAGGGGTGTTCAAATTTCGGATAAAACCGAAAAATCCGAAAATCCAAACCGAAAAAACCGAACACCGAACCGAATCGAAAGCCGAATTTTGTAATTCGGATATAAATGTTAAAATCGAAGTTTATTTGGTTCGGTTTCGGATTATATATGTCAAAACCGAAAAAACCGAAATTTCATTAAATTAATAAATTTTTATATTTTTATTTATATTATATATTTTTATATGATATTTAGTGAATGAAAAATCATTTTGAACAATTTTTAGCATTGTTTGTTTAATTAATTTAGACCTTATATTTAAATATTTTACTAAGGAAGAGTTAACATATTATATTTTAAAATATATTTATATTATTAATTTAAATATATGTACCAAAACTGAATTAATCGACCAAAAAAACCGAACCGTTTTGGTAGAAAATCGAACCGAATCGAAGAAAAATGGTTCGGATATCGGATTAAATATTTCGAAAACCGAAAAAACCGAAATAAAAAACCGAAAACCGAACCGAACCGACCGATGAACACCCATAGTCTTCAGTCCAGGTCAGTCTATTATTCCCTCTACTTTCTTGGAGTCCACTTATACGCTTGTTTCAAATATTATAGGACCAAAGAATTGATGCTCTTTAGGCAGAATTCGCACTTCTTGTATTTTTCTTAAATTTCTTTCTCTCTTAGCATTTGTAGAGTGATGGGAATATGTTCTTTGGGATTTTCTTTATTTGGTGAACATACGAGAATATAATAGATTAAAATTATCACAAACTTTCCGAGGAATTATTTGAACACTTAATTCATGAGATCCATGAATGTCGTTTTATCATTCCAAACGACATTACCTTGAATTCATAGTGTATGATTTTTTTCGTCATGGTTGTTTTAGAAATATCCTCTGCCTTGAATTTCAGTTGTTGATATACTTGCTTAGATCAAGCATGGAAAAGAACTTTTTTCTTTTTAGTTGATAAAAAAGGTCATATATCATTGGGCTATCGTAATTATTCTTTATTGTGATTTTATTCAGCTCTCTGTAGTCGATACACAATCTCATAATCATGTTTTTATTTTTCACAAATAATACTAGAGCTTCCCTCGATGATGTATTATGTCTGATCTGTTTCTTATCTGGTAGTTCTTGAAGTTGATCTTTTTAATTCATTGAGTTCCACTGGGTCCATCGGTATAGTGCCTTTGAAATTGGTGCAAGTCTTTGATTTTCCGTCCATTAGCAGATAGTCGAGACTGCATTTCTTCAATGTCATGAGTTTTTACTTCAGAAAAGCTGACATAACCATCAGTTGGCAAAGAGAAGATTTGTCCGAAAGCTTCTTCAGAAAGGAGTAGCAACTGATCATTGATAGTCACAGAGATAGTGTCATTAGCAGTGATAAATCCCTTCCGATAGAATTCATTGACCTCCTTGAGGTATATCTTCTGAGAAGATTGTCCCAAGAACATCCTGAGACCTGCCGACTCAAGCTTTAGAAATACATTCTTAACGTCTGCTTCTTGAATCGATAGAACCGAGTTAAAATCGATGACCATCGCATTCAAGATATGGGCTGGGATCTGGTTTGCCATTTCGGAAAGTGTAGTGATCTGCAAATTGAAGAGAATAAGTTCTGAAATTTGTATACTCTTAGAAACTGATTGTAATTGTGAAGAATAAAACTGAAGTGAAGCGGGCAAAATGCTTTTGTTCGTGACTGTTCAAATTCTGGACACGTGTCAGCCCGGGAAAAATTTTGAATAAAAATGTGTGCACGTGTGCTGTAATCGTGTGTATATAATAATGAGCGGTTTTAAAATATGCCACGTCATAAAAATTTAGTCACCTCATTTGATTTGGAATATAATAAGTTTTTAATTGGTTAACTTATGTGAGAAGATTTGTAAAATTTTCAAGCTGAACGATCAGTTGGAAAACTGATTCAAGTCAGTTGAAAATTCACAAACGATTGTCTTCTCAGTTAACGTCTTAAAAACTGACATTCCCCCTAAATTGGTGCATATAATAATTAAAGTAGTGCTACAAAATAATTTTAAGAGTCAGAGAGGTTATTGGTTTTGTTGAAACGTTGACGACTCTTCAGCTTTCTTGATATTCTGCTATAAATAGAAATGGCTCAATTAGTTTTAGACATATCATCCAAAATATTCAAGATAAAAAATGTCTGATACGGGTGACTCAAGTCTTTCTCCCTTTTCTGTGGAGGCCAGGAAGGCTGAGATAGAAGACGAAGTCTTCTATGAAAGTCTGCATTACTGGGAGCGATTGCAGGAGCTTGAGCTCTTATACAACTCTGGGGAGGCCACCACTCCTGAATTGGTGGCAGAACTGAATCAAGTGCGAAAGCACTTGAATATTGATGTTTGGGTGGACGTCTTCAAGGACGGTCACATGTATCAGCTGATGCTCCGCAAGGAATTGAAGATCCTGAGGCGCATAACTCATTCTCACAGCTTTCTCATGATTGCTCCTTCTTCTCTATCTATTTGGCTGAAATTTTGGATAATTGTTGTGGAGGAGAAGTATGATGATGTAATCCAGACCAACATTTATAAGTAATGAAATATTTATTTGGTTTTAACTCTGTTTTTCTGCAAATGATATATTTCATCAGCTGTGATATGTAAACAAATGAACTGATGAGAGACTAACTGTCATAAGTTGATCATGAACTGGAACTATTTAAACAACTATTAATTGAATTCAAACTGGTGTCAGTTGACAATGAACAACTGATAACTTAAAGTCCTTGGTAAATGTGAAAGACGCATTGATTAACTTGAGACTCTTCAGCTTCTCCAACGTCATTTTCCTATAAATAAGATGATAGTGATAAAAATGTGATGCAATATCAGTTCAAAAATATTTCAATATGTCTGATTCTGATGCATGCAGCAGCACTCATGTTCATGTTACTGAGCAGTCAACCCCTCGTTTAGTTTATTCATGTACACCCATTTTGTACCTATAATGGTTTTTGAAGTTGGTCTTGGAACTAAGTTCCAGACGTTATTGTGAGTGAACTGATTCAGCTCTTCTTGCATAGCATTTACCCAGTTAGGATCAGCAAGAGCTTCATCAGTTTTCTTTGGTTCCATTTGTGAGACAAAGGCTGAATGAATAAATAAATTTAACATTTGATTGCGAGTTCTTACTGGATCAGATGGATTTCCTATTACCAATTCTGGTGGATGTGATTTTCTCCATCTGTACTCAGCATTCGTTGCATCTGCAACTTCTTCAGTTGGTAACTGAATGCAGTTTTCAGCTTCAGTTGATGCCTCGTCAGCTGATATTTGAATATTATCATTTTCCTTTAATAACTGATTGTCAGCATTGACTTCCTGCTCATTTAATTGATCTAATATCTCTGGTTCTGGTGTTTGAAGGATGTTTTGATTATTATGATTTTCATCTTTGTCATCATCTTCCAAATTGATATCTGAAAATCGATCAGCTAGCTCAACTTGATCAGTTGGCTTATCAGTTAGTGCAGTTTCATCAAAATCAACATGCGCAGATTCTTCAACATTTAAAGTTTTCTTATTAAAGACTCTATAAGCTATACTAACTGATGAATATCCAAGGAATATTCCTTCTGCAGATTTGGCATCGAATGCTTTTAAGTAATTTTTACTATTATCATGAATAAAACATCTACAGCAGAATATTTTGAAATAAGTGATTATACTTTTTCTTCCATGCCAGATCTCATATGGTGTTTTCATATGATTCTTATTAATCATTGATCTGTTCTGAGTATAACATGCAGTGTTTACTGCCTCTGCCCAAAATCTTTGAGAAATACCAGAATCAGCAAGCATTGTTCTAGCAACTTTTTTAAGGGTTCGATTTCTTCTCTCAGCTACACCGTTTTGCTGAGGAGTTCTTGCTGCTGAGAGCACATGCTTGATTCCCCAGCAGTTTCTAGAAAGCTTGAAAGTGTTTGATTGATGAATTCAGTTCCTCGATCAGATCTGATTCGATCAATCCCAACTGATTTTTCATTTAAAAGTCTTTTAAAGAGTTTAATCAGTTGTGCAGTCGTATGGTCTTTGGATTTGAGAAAGATAACCCAAGTAAATCTTGAAAAATCATCTACGACCACCAAGGTGTATTTCATTCCCCCTAAGCTCATGATTGGTATTGGACCGAAGAGATCCATGTGCAATAGTTCTAAGCATCGGGATGAAGACTTACAGCCCTTGTTTTTGAAAGAAGATCGTACTAGTTTTCCATACTGACATGCTGAGCAAAGTTTTTCTTTTGAAAAATTTATTTTGGGCAAACCAGTTACAAGTTCATGTTTACTCAGATAGGCAATGGATTTAAAGTTTAAATGATTTAACATTTTATGCCACAACCAATTTTGAGATGATTTTGAAGCAATAAAGCAGACTGGTGCATGAGACTGTTCATTCCAACTGACTTTATATGTGTTTCCACATCGTTTGCCAGTTAGTATGATTTCATCAGTTGATGTTTTAACTGAGCATGAGTTTTTATCAAATTGTACCGAGAATCCATTGTCGCATAACTGACTGATGCTAATCAAGTTATACTTCAGATTCTCTACTAATAAAACATCTTTAATAGTAAAGTTACCATGGATAAGCTTACCCTTACCCACGGTTTTACCTTTGGAATTATCTCCGAAACTGATGTTTGGACCACTATATTTGGTCAGTTGAGATAGTATACTTGCATCTCCTGTCATATGTCGTGAGCAACCGCTGTCCAAATACAATATTGAATTTTTATTTGTACCTGTTACCTGCAAGCACACACATAATATGATTTGGTACCCATATCTATTTGGGTCCAAAACTTATTAGTCCCTTTGGAACCCATACTTGGATTAGTCTAACTGACTTTCCAGTAGCTGTATTCCAAATGGTTTTTCTCGGCTTTTGTGTGCTTGGTGAGTAGTGTACAGTTGATACAGTATGTGTTTTAGTCTTATTCAACTGATTGTTCAATCTGTATCTCTTCTGAACTGGCTTGCAGTTATAGTAATTGACATAGCCATTCGAATAGTTTTTGTGAAATCTTTTTGATGACCCGCTTTGTGAATCAGTTGAAAGCTTTTGGCTATAGCCAATCCCATATCTTCTCGCCTTGTTCAACTTCTCAGTAGGTTGTTCAATCAGTTTACTGGGCTCAATTTGTTATTGTACCACTGCTGATTTGACAAAGTGAATGTACTTCCTTTTGTTCATTGTCAGCTTTGGTTGAGTATCATTTGAAAACGTTTCTCCTTGATTACTGAACCCTAAACCAGTTTTATCAGAAACTGATTTTTGTGAATTCTGCATCTCATTCAGTGCAGTAGACGACTTATTCCAAGATTGAATGAGTTCATTCTGTTTTGAATTTTCAAGGATCAATTTCTGGATCAGTGACTGATCTTTCTTTCTCTCTGCTTTTAACTCAGCAATTTCCCTTTTTAGACTCAACCCATCAACTGATTCATCAGTTTTGGTTTTATTGTCCATGGGATCATTTTGCTTTGACTTTATTTCCTCAAATGATGATGCAAGTTTCTGGTACTCATTTACCATTTCATGCAATGTTAAAATGAGTTCTTCTCGTGTAAAATCAGTTGAACTAAAATCAAATACCTGTTGACTTGTAGATTCTGCTTCTGTATCATTGGCCATTAGACATTTGACTTCCTCTTCATCACTTGAGCTATATGAGCTTTCTGGTTCTGATTCGTCACTATCAGTTTCTGCCCATTTGGATTTTTTCTCTTCAGCTAATAGAACCTCATGTTTCTTTTTGTAGGTTTTCTTATCATCTCTGGATCTTCTCTTATGCTCATATGATTTCTTTCTTCTGTCAGTTGATCCTTGACTGTCTTTTTTAGGTTTAGGACAGTCAGCAATATAATGACCTGTTTTGCCACAATTGTAGCAAGCATTTATTTCTTCTTTGGAATTGTTTCTCTGGTATTGCTTTTGAAAGTTTCCTTGGTTCTTTCTCATGAACCTCCCAAACTTTTTGATGAATAATGACATATTATCATTGCTTAACTGATCGGCAGATTTCTCGACTGAACTGGTTGATTCAGTTCTTACAGCTGCTAGAGCAGTTGTAGCTGTAAGAGTAAATGGTTCTCCTTCTCTGCTCTGCAATTCAAATTCATAAGCCTTTAAATCAGCAAATAGTTCATGAAGTTCGATCTGGTTCAAGTCTTTAGATTCTCTCATAGCCATAGTTTTGACATCCCATTCCTTTGGAAGACCTCTCATCACTTTTAGTGCAACCTCTTTGTTAGTATACACCTTTCCGAGTGCATTTAGTTCATTTACAATACTGCTCACCCTTTCATCATACTCATTCATTGATTCTCCAACCTTCATTTTGATATTGTCAAATTTCTGAACAGCAACAGAGAGTTTATTTTCTTTTTTTTGGTCATTTCCTTCATATAACTGAATCAACTTTTCCCAAATTTCTTTTGCTGTTTTGCACATCTTTATTTGGTTGAATGTTGCTTTGTCCAGTGTTTTGTATAGAGTATCTTTGGCCACATTGTCAAGATTGGCTTTTCTTTTGTCCTCAGTTGTCCACTCTTCTCTGGGCTTTTGAATTCTCTGTGGTGCCCCTTCAGTTATGGCAATTGCTGTATTTGCTTTTAGAATCTTCATGGGTCCGTCTGTTATGACATACCACATGTCATCATCTTGTGCAGCTAAGTGAGCCTGCATTCTGATTTTCCAGTCATCGAAATCTTCTCTTGAGAACATAGTAATTTTATTGAATGAAGTCATGCTAGCAGATTTATAGATCAGAAGTATTCAAGAACAAGATTCAACCGCTCTGATACCACTTGATAGGATCGATTGACGTGTTAAGAGTGTTGAGAAGGGGGGGTTGAATAAACACTCTCAATTAATATTGGTCTTATCGAATTTTTGAGTTCAGTTTGGTGACAAACTGATTCTCGAAATCTTGTTGGTCAATATCAATCAGTTAAACTGATGTAGTTGCGGAAGGTAACTGACTGACAGATAGAATACAGAACTGAAATAAAATACACAAGGATTGTTTCTGGATGTTCGGAGAATTCAATTACTCCTACGTCACCCCTTCTATCACAAGGATAGGATTTCCACTAAAAGACTTTGATCCAATACAATACTTGTACAGACCCACTTCAGTTAGGACTGACCCACTGCCTAAACTGAAACTCTTAGTATTACAAAATGATCTCTGTGCGTAACTGATCTTAGCACTATTGAATTAACAAATATTACAGAGTGCTAGTTTGCTCAACTTGTAGCCTTGATTGCTACGAATAAATCAAGTAAGAGTGAGCTGAGATTTTGACAGAGTAATAGCAAGTTTTGAATGATGTATCGTCACTTCTTCTTTTTCTTCTGCCATATTTATACTCTCCTTTTCCAACGGTAATCTTGAGATAAATTTGAATCTTTGTATCCGTTGGTTTCCACTTGATTATTCCTTCGATATTGTTTGCTTCATTTATTGTAATTCGGCGTCTTAATTGCTTTGTCCGGAATGCGTTGTTTTAAGTAGTCTTGGTTGTTGTGCGGTGCTCTTGTATTCTGTTATGTCTTCTTTGTTCTTTCCCGAGACATCTTCAGTTGAGAGACTTTGAGGCATTCAGCTGAATGTTTTAACTGATCAGTTCCAACTGATCAGTTTACTCTGTATCATTGTATCAGCTGATTTCAGTTGATAAGTTCAGTTGCCGAATTTGCTTGCGCGTATCAGTTGATTCATATTTTGTTAATCGATTGATTCATGTTTTGTCAAACTCCAGAATCTAGTTTCCAACCGATATCAATTTAATTTCAAACTCCAATTAGTTATCAAGGACTATACCAGTCAATTCGTTAAGAAAGACATTTGGGAATTCTTGTACTATCAAAATATCTTCTAGTCTATCTGATGTCCCCTCATTTATCTCATTTATCATTGCCAGGTAAATTTCTTCAACGCTTTTCGTGGCCTTCCAAGTATGAGATGTAGACATGAGGGATTTTTGTTCATTGGATTTTCCATGATAGACGATATATTCTTGGTTTGGAGACCAAAGTAAATTGGAAGCAATGAAATACACGGGTTTACTAGGTTAAGTAGTCCAAATGATTTATTATGTGTTTTAGGTTAAGAAGTTCAACTGATTTAATATGTGTTTCCAGACCTGTCACATGTGATTATAATGCATCCAAAAGTATCTTTGACAGTACATACATGCTAAATAAACTCAATTGAATAATCATGATTACACAACTGACTTATGCTGATCAAATTATGTTTATGATTTTCAAAAAATAATATGTCTTTAATGATAATGTTACCATGGATAAGTTTATCATTACCCATAGTTTTACCTTCAGAAACATCTCCAAATGTAATCTTGGGTCCAGTAAAATTGGTCAGTTTTTATAGCAGTTTAGCTTCACCAATCATTTGTCTTGAACTTCCACTGTCCAAGTACCAAACTTACTTCTTGATCTATTCAGTTATTGTGCCATGCAATCACAACTTGTGAATAATTCTTGGTATCCATACCTACTTGGGTCTAGATGGTACTAGTCCTTTTGGAACCCAAACTTGGATCAGTTTTACTAACCTAACACTTACTGTGTTCCAAAAAGGTTGCGTATATGCATGTGTGTGGTGTGTTCTATGTGCAATAGAAAACATATGTTGTTTCCTTTCCAACTTCATTGATCAGCCTATATTGTTTCTGAACAGGCTTGCTCTTAAAGTATCGGTCAGACTTGCCTTTGATCGATTTATGCCTAGCTAGATTAATTTGGATAGGCCTCTAGTTTGGCTTAGCATTGAAACTCTCGTGCACGTAACCAATACCAAATGTTCTACATTTCTTTAATATTCTTTGCAACTTGATGGATAGGTTCTTGAAATTCATGTATCATACTAGATCTTAAAAACCGAATATATTTTCTTTTGCACATATTCAGTTTGGTAGAGTACTTGTTTCGGGAATGCGTTTTTTGTTGTTGAAACCGAGACCAGTTTTGTCTCTAACAGGTTTCTGTAACTCTTTCAATTTAGTTAAGGTAATTGAAGACTTATTCTATGATAAAACTAGTTCAGTTAACTTCATATTCTCATATTTAAAATTTTGGTTCTCATCTTGTATTCTCTCATTCTTAATTTTCAGTTTAGAAATCTCTGCTTCAGACTTAATATTTTACTAGATTGTTCACAGTCAGTTTCAATTCTGTTTTCTGGTAGGTCACTTTGCTTAGACTTAATTTCCTCGAATAATTGAGAAAGTCTTTGGTACTCATTGATCATGTCATAAAGTGCATTTACAAGGTTCTCTCATGTAAAAGCAGTTGAACTGAAGTCGTAGATTCCAGCTCAACATTATTAGTCATTAAGCACTTTCCTTCCTCATCATCACTGGAACTGCTTGGGTCTTCTGATTTAGACAGCTCAGAGTCTGAGTTAGCTCATTTTGACTTGTTTTCCTCAGTTATGAACAGCTTTTGCTCATGTTTCTTCTTAAATGATTTCTTCTCATCTTTTGATCTTCTTTTGTCAAACGATATCTTGCCCTTTTCATATGCCTCTTGTCATCCTTTTTGGTTTGGGGCAATTTGTTATGAAGTGACCGGTCTTTCTATAGTTAAATCACGCATTAGAGTCATTAGTTGACTCCCTATTGTGATAATTTCTTCGGTCATAACTTTGGAAATCGCCTTCATTATTTCTCGGAAACTTGCCAAAATTCTTTACAAATAATGACATTGCATCGTTGCTCAATTGTTTGGCTGATATTTCATTTGAAACTGATGGGTTCCAGTTTCACACTAGTTAGAGCCTTAGTTAGCTTAAAGGTAAACTGATCATTCTCCCTGGTTTTCAATTCGAATTCATAAGCTTTTAAATTTAAAAACAAGTCATACATTTACATCTTGCTTAAATCCTTGGATTCACGTATTGCTATAGCCTTGATATCTCATTCTTTTGGAATTCCTCTCATTACCTTCAAGATTACTTCTCGGTTGCGGTACACTTTTCCAAGTGCATGCACTAAGTTTAACCACAATTCCACGAACTCTTTCATCAAAATCAGAATTAGATTCTCCAGGCTTCATTTTGATAATTTCAAACTTTTGTATGGCCATGGAGATCTTGTTTTCTTTGTTCTAATCATTTCCTTCGCATAGATAAATCAATTTTTCTCAAATTTCTTATGTATTCTTGCACATTTTGATTTTACTGAATGTGTTCTTGTCAAGAGTCATTTACATAATATCTTTAGCCAAATTATCAAGATTTTCTCTCTTCTTATCATATCATTCATCAATTTTCTCCTTGGTTTTTCCATCATTTAAGGAGCACCTTCGGTGATGGCTATAGATGTACTTGCTTTCAATATATTCATTGGTCCATCTGTGATGACGAACCATATATCATCATCTTGAGAAGCTAAATGAGTATGCATTATGATATTTCAATCATCAAAATATTCTTTAGAGAACATTGGAATCTTACTAACTGATGTCATAAAGGATATTTTGTTCAGGGACGAGAATGAACTTCTCTGTTACCACTTGTTAGGATCGAAGCTAAAATTTAGAGGGGTGAATAAATTTAGCCAAAAATATATTTCAATTGGGATAACAATACCGAAATTTTGTTCTTTTCAATAGAGTTTTCAGCAAGTCAATCAGTTGACATGTGCGGAAGTAGGCTTACTGAAAATGGTTGAACAAATGACTCAGTAGAAATAGGTGAAGAAATTTGAGAAAAATAAAGGAAAATATAATCTGAATACGAGTTTCTTTCTAGATGTTCGGAAATTTTAACACTCTTATGTCATCCATTCTTCCTTACGGAAAGTTTGTACTAAAAAACTTCTGTAATTACAAGAAGTTTGAAAGCACCCACTTTATCAGGACTTAAATATTGTCTGCCTGAAAATCTTATTAAAACTCTGATCTAAAGAAATTTGAGAAGTAAGATTTCTTACTTTCAATTACGTATTGCACTAAAAATTTCTAAGAACAAAATGATCCTTAAACCGATCTGATAACAATTTATCGGAGTGTGCTGATTTTTCAGTTGGTCTAGGAAAGCTTTATAAATAAATCAGTAGTTTTCTTTTATGATTGAAGATAGGATGTTTTTGCAGTCCCTTTGGAGTTAAGTCAACTGATCTATTTATATCTTCAATTTGAAACGGTGACATGTTCCAAATATATCTGTTCATGAATATAGATGTCCTTGTTGCTAAGTCATCGTCGTTTCTGATATATGCAGAACTCTATCGATCCATTTAAGGTTCTGAGACTGTAACTCATATCCTTAATCATTGATCGGTAAGTACGGAAAGATTTATCAATTGAATATGATCCTTAATCACTGGTCAGACTGATTCATCAAAAAGTGTAAAGATTTTATTCTGATTGGTAGACTATCGGTGGAGCTTAATTAGTCGACCAAGCATCAGTTTGGCTAACAATATCATTCACGCTTGATTTATTCATCAATTAGGTTTGTAACCAGTTAGGTTCCTGAGTTCAGTTTACCTCTTGAATTCAGTTTGATAGAGTTCATTTTTCCAATCATCAAAACTTATATGTTCCAACACATTCCTATGATTAAGGAAAACTAAATGGCTTAGAATAGTCATAAATGACAAGGATTACACCGTCGCTAACAGAATAAATCGTCGCGAATTAGCGTCGGTTTATTCTAAAATGTCGCGAATTATCGTCGGTTTTTGACTAAACTATCGCTAATTAGCGACGGTTTAGACAAACACCGTCGCTAATTAGTTACAATTTATACATAATATGTCGTTAATTTTTTAAGTAAAATAACAAAAATTACTTTTATAATTTAATAAATCTAAAAAAAACTACAATATTTCTAAGCTAATAAAATTCATAATCTTAACTAACGCTTAGAAATTTACCAAGAATTGAAGCGAAAAAATTACTCTAAATCGAAACTAAATTCGTACAAGAGAGGAAAATTTATTCTAGATTTGGAAGGTGTGGAGGAAAATGGACCGAAAATGTGAATATTTGTAAACAATTTGCGACGGTTTTTTGTAAAACCATCGCTATTAGAGACGGTTGTCTATTAAACCGTTGCTATTGTTTATTAAATCGTCGCTATTAAGAAAAAACCGTCGCTATTGGCAACAGTTTTTGTTTAAACTGTCACTATTTTAAAAATTGAGACGATTTTAATACAATCGTCGCAGATTTTAAAATAGCGACGGTTAGAAAATCGTCGCTAATTTTTTTTAAACCGTCATTAATCTAAAAATATTAAATCGTCGCAATTTTAAATTAGCGACAGTTCATTAGCGACGGTTTTTGTTTAAACCGTCGCTATTTAACAACGGTTCACTAAAATCGTTGTCGTTTCTCCAAAAAAACACGCTAATCAACAATTGTTGTTTGTCCAAAACAACATGCTAATAGGCAACAGTATATAAACCGTTGTCTTTGACCCCCAAAAAACGCTAAAAGACAACGATTTTCAGAAAACCGTTGTCTTTTAGCGTGTTTTTAGGGTCAAAAAACCGTTGTCTTTTACTTAAAAAAGTGCTTTTAAACAACGGTTTTCACTAAAACCGTTGTTAAAAGGTAAAAGACAACGGTTTTAAAAAAAACCGTTGTCTTTTGAGTGTGGTTGAAGGCATATTTTCTTGTAGTGATTATTTTAAAACAAATAGCTACTTAAAATAATTAAGTCAAAAATGTGCAAAGAGTGTTGGTTCCAAATGCCGAACATAAGTTGCTTCAAGTGGCTCAGACGTGGCTCGATCGTGGATATTATATTACTCGAATTCAAGTAGGAACTTGGCAGAATATTGCCTTAACTATTGCCTTATTGCTGCCCCCAAAATTGGCTAGGTTAGTACGAGTTTGGCAACACTGAATATTTCAGATTTTGGAGAGGTTTTAGAAGGAATTTTGTGTATCATTTTTCAGGATTATATGGTATTTATAGGCAAGTTTTTCGGCTGAAAGGCGCCCAAGCCACACGGTTTTACTTCCCTGAAAATCCCACGTTTATGGTGGTGAAAGTTGAGCTAGAGGTTTACACCATAAATTTGTCCAATTTTTAGCTCAAAGTGGGAAGCTGAATTTCAAGCTGTTGGAGCTTAAATTAAGGGTACATGGTTGCTTCAACTGATATAAATATTGGAATCTATAAGCTTGCATCTGTTAAGCTTGGTTCGAGCTTATGGAGCTGAAATTTGGATTCATGAGGTGAAAGTTTTTGAGCTAAAAGTGTCGAGTATGAAGTTTTTAATGTATTATTAGTTAACAATAGTGAAAATACATTGGCTTGAGCTTGTTAAGTTTTTAGGAGCCAAAAATTCAGGTCATCACACGGTATATCTTTTCTCTCTATATGTATGTGTGTGTGAAAATAACAGTTTTTTTCAATTAACTTATCTTATTTTGGATTTTTGTTCACTGATTATTTAAAGTTTGGTATTGGTGTTCGAATTTTGTTCTTGCGTTTGGTCTTATTTTACCAAAATCAAAATGGATCACCAAAAAATACAGAAATGACATCGGATAATGTCGATGTGACATCAAAAATTGTTAATTTGTCAGTTTTCTACGCCACATTACAGTTAGACCAAAATCGCCAAAAATGTAAAGTTAGTTTAAGGATTTAGTTCATGAGACAAGTCGCTGGAGTAAAAAAGTTTCCATAAAGCCTAATAATTCATCCGTGTATATTTAATATATATATGTAGCTAGGTTGTGTCATGTAATTTACTTTTCTGATTAATGTAGATAGGAAGAATCAATAAAAGGAAGGCAAAAACTTGTGAGACGGTCTCATGGGTCGTATTTAGTGAGACGGATCTCTTATTTGGGTCATCCATAAAAAAAGTATTATTTTTTGGCAAAAACTTGTATGAGACGGTCTCACGGGTCGTATTTTGTGAGACAGATATCTTATTTGGGTCATCGATGAAAAAATATTACTTTTTATGAGTATTACTTTTTATTGTGAATATCGATAGGGTTGATCCGTCTCACATATAAAGATTCGTGAGATTGTCTCACAAGAGACCTACTCTTACTTTTATGCTAAGAGTGTTATTTTTTATGGTGAATATCGGTAGGATTGACACGTCCCGCAGATACAGATTCGTGAGATCGTCTCACAAGAGACTTACTCTAAAAGTAATAGTATTAGGCGTCATATGATAATCAGATTAAGTTAAGGTTAAATTCAGTACGTAATATAAACTAAATATGGAGAGTGTGTAGATAGGTTAAGGAATGAAAGATATGGTAAGTTTCGGTTATTTTTGGGACAAAATAATTTTGAAATTAACACATTTATTTCGGGAAAAAATTATAATTTTGGTCTTGTTTATTTGTATCTTTAAAATTTTGATAATTTACGTCCGGTAGGTTAGAGAATTCAATGGACTACAAGCACTTTTTTTATTAAAAAAAATCTTAAAAATTATTTGGTTTTATTACAAAAGTTGTTTTAAAAAACAATTCAAAAATATTTCTTATAAGCTAAAATTTATAACTTTTGAGCTTCTTTTCTTCTTCTATTTCTATTTTAAAATTATAAAATATTTTTCAACATTTATTCAAAATTCAAAACCGCTTCTTTTTTTTATAAAAACACTTTTGAAATATGGATTTATTTAAATGTTTTTTTTTTTTAATTTATAGCTTCTATATCCAAACTCGTTCGCATTTGTATCAAACTCCCAGAATTTTTATCTTATAGGCTCCTGCTTCTTCTTCTATTTAAAAATAAAAACAAAAGCACTTTTCAAAATTTATTCAAACGTCAAAATCGATTTTTACCTGATAAATACATTTCAAACAGCTAGACTTATTTAAGTATTTTTTAAGCTACAAATTTTTAAATAAAAACACTTTTAGTAACCATTGCGTACCATAATGTTAGAACATTTATGTTTTGGTGATTTTACAAGGCTGTTGATCTAATAAATAATTCTAGGCAAACTTAATTCAAAAAAGAAACTGATTATTCATTAGTATATGTTTCCTAAGTAAAACTGTAAATCAAAGTCCTACGGACTGCCTAAGCGAAACAATCCGTTCATTATTTGAAGGTCAATTAAAGTAGGCAAGCTGACACAAAAAGGTCGCTGACAGAAGCCCAATTGATCAAATGACAACTGAAAGAATGTTATACCTCAGTAGATAGTCTAAATAATGGACATTCTCTAAACATCTGCTGATCATTTCTGAAGAATAAAGCCTAGCTGATTATTGGATAAGATCTCGTATAACAGCATTTTCAGTCCATTGAATGTCAAGATCAATGTGCACTACCCGGAGGGTACTATTTGTCAGAAAGTACGATGAGGCATAACGACATCTCTTTGTAATGGATTTCCAGATTCAAAACGACGATCGTTGCAGCTGATGCCTATAAATAGATCAGTCAGGGCATCCTCAAGAACTCTCGATTACTCACTTCATTCTTTTTATCTACATGAGAAAAGTTCTTTAAAGTTAAAATCAATTTCAAGAGACAAAACTTATCATAGCAAACACATGCTAAATTATTCGTCATGATCATCGAGGGTCATTTTTTGCTAGAATTTCTTTGCAAAATCCTTGTAACTGAGGGTCAGAAGTTGTTGCTCATTTTTTTAAGTTTGTGATATACTAAGAGTTTTACTTAAGCAAGGTGGTAAGTCCTGCTGAAGTGAGAAATTTCAAAGTATTGTAATTTTCAAAATCTTTTAGTGAAATTATTCCGCAAGGAAGAAGAGATAACATATAAGTATTGAAGTCTTCGAACATCCAAAAACAAACTTGGGTTATTTACCTATCAGTTACTCTATCATAAATTTTGAAAGTAATTTTAATGGTCACAAGCAGATCCTGAGATTCGATAGACCCGTCCTACAAATATATATATATATATATATATATATATATATATATATTTGTATATTATTAAAAATTTATTTATATTTTTCGTTTATTGAATAATGTAACCTTAATCCTTAATTTTAGTTCATAATATTTTAAGATTGAAATAATGTATTTTATAATGATGTGTTTAAAATGAAAAAATAATTATAATTTTTATTTTGTCACGAGTTGAAGATAAATTAATTGATTTTAACTTGTGATCATATTTTAATGTTCCTAAATATTATTAATATAAATTTTGAAAGTAATTTTAATGATTTATTAATTTTTAAACATCTTTTATTGTATAATAACTAAAAATCAAAAATTATTTAATTTTATGCACATCTAACAGTCTAATCCGGATTGGGCCAACTGGGTTTCCGGTCCAAGAAGGGGCGGGATGGGTCCCTTGTTTGTCCAGCATGTCTCTTTGGCGTTGAGACAAAACTTAAAATGAAGGAAATATGGAAAAATAATTGATAAAGAACTAGTGATATTTTAGTTAGTTTAATAGTGTAGTATTAACGTAGGGTAAATTAAGGGAGATTAGGATTTGATATTTGGGTTGGATCACCTTTTATTTCTTATATAAAAGAAGGAAAAATGACATTTTTCGATTTTTATCTTTTTGCAATTTCAATTATTTATGGGTTTTTTTTAAAATAATTTAAATTTTAAATTTTATTTCAAAACTAATTTGAAAAAAAAAATTGTTGCACAACTAATGCAATCCGCGCTTGAGCGTCAGCGCTTACCAAGCGCGGACGTGTATTTTATAATTTTTTTTATATTTTTTCGATTTTTAATGTCCGTTCATTCAGTTCATTCAATCGATGCCTGATAACTTCACGTGAAAGGTGAGATTCTGAAAAATCACGTGAAGACCAATAATTAAAATAAGAATCGAAGCTATACAGTCTTCACATTTCTTCTCCTATATAATTGATGAAAAAATCGAGGAACGAGGTATCAACTTTCTTTTAAATTTTGCTCTCAATTTTCATTGACAAAATGTCTAACATCGACGTACTCTTATATTTTGGTGGTCATGTAATTAGGGATAATGGATCGATTGAATATAGCATTCCATTTGTTAGACCGATACGAGTATTACGATCTATTAATTTGATGGAGTTAGTTAAAGTTGTGCATAAAATGTTAGCAATCGATCCAGCGAATTTTTCTCTGAAGATGTCAACAAAGTATTCATTCATGGAGAGAGCATCTTGGCATGAAATTGAAGTCAATCTCGTTGATGACGATGCTTTACAGTTCATAATGCAATGTGACAACATGCATGTTTTGCATCTGTACGTGGAAGCAAATTCAATTGAGCATAATGTTGGATTTGATATTGATCCTGAATCTTACGTTCCACATGCATCCGATTTAGGTTTATATAACCAACCCGGTACGTCTACATATGGTGGTTTCCAGGAGCAAGAATCTTATGTTCCACAGGTTACTGAAGGACTCGGTAATATGAGTTTCGATGATGTAAGTGGGCCTTGGGATCAATATATTAATGTCTCGTCGGAACAAAATAATGCTCCATATTGGCCGAATCCAACATTAGATACGAGCCCTCGTTGTCCGGATCAGGCCAATAATGATGACATTTGGAGGACTGATTCCGAACCCGATATGTCATACAGCGAGTCTGAAGAAGAAGAAGTGAATGTTGATGATGAAGTGAATACTTTTACAAATCCTGATGAGGGGACATCATCTCGACAACCACCACGTGACACATTACAGAGGCAGACCGTACCATTTCTGTCAAACACTTCTGAGATGCCATCATTTTTCAATAAATATTTTGGTGAAGAGCCTCATGATTCTGTCGATGTTCCTTGTGGAGTGCAATCAAGCTATTACAATCCGGATAGAGGTGAATTATGCATCAATATGTTATTTAAAGATAAGAATGATCTTATTGCATCTATCAAGGATTATTCAGTAAGAGTTGTCAGGCGTGAGTACCGTGTCGTGGTTAGCGCACGCAGTTTGTGGAAGTTACGTTGTAAAAATAATTCTTCTACGGTCATTTGTCGATGGGGACATCGCGCTTCTTTGAAGGCCAAGACTGGTTATTGGAAAATAACAAAATATGGCGGGCCTCACACATGTATATCTACCTCTGTTGGTATAGACCACAAGAATCTGAACAGTGATATGGTGGCACATACGCTATTGGGAGTTGTTCGTTGTGATCCTTCGTACGAGATTAAGTATATCATCGAAAATGTCAAAGATAAATATGGATATCAAATCTCGTACACGAAGGCATGGCGAAGTTTGAAACGTGCTATTGAAATTGCTTATGGTACATGGGAGAGCTCCGTGCAATTACTTCCCAAATATATGTGCACTTTGTCAAAATATAATCCGGGAACAGTTGTGGAGTGGAAGCATCTGAGAGCCAACAATGAAATGAGTAAGACACTGAACTATGTTTTCTGGGCATTCAGGCCGTGTGTTGATGGGTTTCGGCATTGTCGGAAAATAATTAGTGTTGATGGTACACACTTGTATACCAAATACAAGCACAAAATGTTAATCGGTGTCACTCTGGATGCGAACAATCAGGTTCTACCGCTAGCATTCGCTATTGTGGATGAAGAAACGACAGATTCTTGGAAATAGTTCTTTGAGAACGTAGGAAGACATGTTGTTCGTAGTGAAAACGGCGTGTATCTTATTTCTGATAGACATAAGGGAATCGTGCGCGCAACTGCAGAGCTACCATATTTTCAACCTCCATATGGTGTGCATCGTTTTTGTTTGAGACACGTGTGTTCAAACTTTAACGCTAAATTCAAAGACGTCCATCTGAAAAATTTATGCTGGGCGGCAGGCACACAAAATCAAATTTGTAAGTTTGAATCAATAATGGAGGCAATCAAGCATAAAACATTTTGGCGCACCGATATTTGGCTAGAATTGAGAAAGAAAAATGGAGTTTGGCTCATGACGGTGGTTGGCGTCGTGGGGTGATGACAACCAATATGTCGGAGTGTTTAAATAGTGTGTTGAAGGGTGCTCGTAGACTTCCTATATCTGCCATAGTACACTTGACACTTATGAGGTGCGTACAATATTTTATTGAACGTGTGAGTAGAGGTTGTCGTATGGTTTATGAAAATCAGCTGTGGTCAGATTATGCATGTCGGATGTATGACAAGTGGGCGAGAAAATCTAGTGAACATCGTGTTGCCAAATATGATGTACGTGAGCAAACTGCTTCGGTTGCAACTGTAGGAAGACCAAGTCGTGGCAAACATATGCAGGTGGTCAAGTTATCAACGAGTGATTGTTCGTGTGGTAAATGGACGATTTTTGGCATACCATGTTCTCATGCTATTTGTACCGGAAAGTGGCACTCGTTGGATCCCACGACACTTGTGCAGCCATGGTATAATATATATGAGTACTTAGCGACTTACGAAGGCAGATTTCAACCTCTTGCGGATGAGCGCTACTGGGATCCTCCAACTTTCGAATTGCACCACAACCCTGTTAGACGTGAAAGAACAAGAGTTGGTAGAGATAGAACAACTCGAATGAGAAATGAGATGGACACAACTGTTTCTAGACAGAGACAACATTGATGTATTATTTTGTTAAATTGTAATAACAGTTGATCTGTTAAATGAGAAATTAATTCTTTACCTCGTGTTTACTTTGTTATTTTTATTTCATGTGCAAA
Source organism: Primulina tabacum (assembly GCF_025594145.1). Taxonomy (NCBI): domain Eukaryota; kingdom Viridiplantae; phylum Streptophyta; class Magnoliopsida; order Lamiales; family Gesneriaceae; genus Primulina; species Primulina tabacum. The sequence continues at coordinate 30,316,787 of NC_134561.1, read as the reverse complement.
ATAAACAAAATGGTTTAAAATTTTTAAAAAAATTCTTTTAGTTTTTTTTAAAAATTTTGCTAGCGAAATGCTCCCGCTCGGGCGCGAGGGATGTTCAAGTTACCGCTCGGGCGCGAGGTGCTCGGGAAAATTTTCCAGCCTATCGCGCTCGAGCGGTAACAAGTTACCGCTCGAGCGCGAGGTGCTCTGGAAATTTTCCCGAGCACCTCGCGCCCGAGCGGTAACTTGTTACCGCTCGGGCGCGAGGGGTGCGCTGGAAAATTTCCAAGCGCACTCCTCGCACTCAGGCGGTAATGGGTGCGCTTGGAAATTTTCCAGCGTACCCCTCGCGCCCGAGCGGTAACTTGTTACCGCTCGGGCGCGAGGTGCTCGGGAAAATTTCCAGAGCACCTCGCGCTCTTGTTACTGCTCGAGCGCGAGGGGTGCGCAAACTTTTCAGCGCACCCCTCACGCTCGAGCGGTAACAAAGTACCGCTCGAGCGCGAGCTCCCCCTCTTTTTTTTCTTTCCCTCTCCCTTTCTCTTTCCTTTATATTTCCTCTTCTCCACCCATTTCCTTATCTCCTTATCTCAAATCCACCATTCTCCAAATCTCTCTCATTTATCTTTCCCCTTCCCCTTCTCCTTATCTCATTCTCAAAACAAATTCTCAAATTCTCATCTCATTCTCAAACCATGGCTCCCAAGAAGGTTAAAGGTAATCCCGGCTCTTCTTCTTCTTCGTTTGATAGAACTAGATTTGTTAGTGATGCGGCGTAGGCACGGTATGAACATGCCAAAATTAATAGAAACCCGATTACCGAGCGGGGATTTCGTAGACAAAGAGAAGATCGATACGTGGGGCCTCTTCTGAGGTTGGAGAGGCGCAGATGGGAAAAATTTGGAACTCAATCGAGAGCGGCGGTGGTATCGGTGCTGCGAGAGTTTTATCGAATGCGGGTGAGAGGACGGATGCCAAGGCCTTTGTTCGAGGTAAACTTGTCTCATTTGATTCGGGTATAATCAATGTTTTTTTAAAAACGCTCGAGGTCGATGATTCCGCCTTCCAGGCTTTGGTTGCTAACCCTGATTATACTGTGATAATCAACACCATGTTTCATCCAGGGGCGATATGGAAACCAGTAGGGGGGTCACCAAGTTGTTTTGATGAAAATATCTGACGGCCGATAATGCTCTTTGGTATTTGTTTTTGGCGAGGAGAATGATGCCGGTCTCACACAAAATTGAAGTACAAAAGGAGCGGGCCATGGTGCTATATGCTTTGTCTCAGGGTTACCCAATCAATGTGGGAAAACTTATCAATTCTCAAATTTTGATGAGCGTTCATAACAGACACATCGGGCTTTTCTTTCCCTGTATCATATCAGAGTTGTGTGTGATGGCAGGGGTTGTGTTCCGTGATGATGAAGAGTGGCTGCAACCAATGAAGCCCATTTGTGGACAGGACTTGCAGCGGAAATACGCTAAACGACAGTTAGACTTCAGGATGGATGAGGGAGAGACAGGTGGATCGAGTACCGCCGTCCCGCGTCGAACACAACCCCACAGACGGTCCCTAAACGACAAAGTAGATGAGATTCTTGCCTTCATGGCTCATCAGGAACAAGTTAACTTGAACCACAATGAACATCTTGCATATATCGAGTCCACGATGCAGACAACGATACATCCACCTCCTCCGTTCATTCCTCCGTTCAATTTTCAATATGACTATCAGCCGCAAGGGAATGCAACAGGAGTGCCACCACCAGATAATGATGAGGATGAGTAGTGATCAACGAATCATGATGCTAGCTGAATGAGGTATGTGATATCATGTTCTTCTTTGTTTATTACTATAGTTTTTGGTTCTTTAATTATAATTTACTTATCGCAGATGAGCATGATAAAAAGAAGAACAACAAATTTGAGGAGATGGACGTCAATTATGTTGTTTCATCTTAACTTTCGATTGTGTATTTTCTGCTGTTGAGATGCGTAAAATTTTTTAAAAAAAAATTGGAACGTTTATGTTTATATTTTTTATTTCATCTTTGTTTATTTGTGTTATTTTTCCTGCACTTTTATTCATCTTATCTTTCGTTTATTAACACTATACTGTAGAAATAATAAAATTTAGACGACGCAACAATGCAAACTGTACAACGATAGAAATTTTATAGTTACAATTAATTAGCAGAATCATCGTCATAATTAAAATGATACAAATGGCTTCCTGTTCCACAATCAGGTAGATTGCGTCTTCTCGTCCCTCTCGCCAATCCTACATTTTCAGCAATTTCCTCATTTGAGTAACCTGGATAAGTGATAGGGGAAATAACATTCCTCTGTGGTCGAGTGTCATGCACAATATGCTGAGGTCCAACGTTAAGCAAATTCGTGAAACTTTGTGTGTTCGACCAATAAGGAGTCTAAAAATTAGTTTGACCAAACGGACGAAAATCACCAAACTTTGGATCACTGAAAAAATCAGGTTGAGTATTAGAGGTTCCTGCAATATTCAATTCAGCTGACGTAATAATCGTAGAGTCTCCTGCAAACCCACTTGGTTGCCTAACCATGTCACTTCCCCATCCTAATGATGACTGATGCGAAAACGGAGAAGGCGTACTAAAATTTTGTTTAACATTCATTTCTCCAACAAAAGTATTGTACGGACGTAGTTGAAAACCAACGACATTAACTGCAGGTGATATGGTGCGCACAGTTATTTGATTGTACCATTGAAAGTAGTCTTCGTCAGTTTGCATCGATCGCCCGTGTCGCACCCCTTTACAAACATATCTGAGCCGATTATTCCACAACTCAATTGAATTTCTATGATACTCTCTCCAATCAGTGTTTCGATGTCCTATTCTCGTGATATTATGCATATCGTCATTGTCGACGGCAGACCCCGGAATTGATTGTCGTCTTCGAAATTATCGCATTACACGATTAGGACGATGCATCTCCACGATGTCAAAGCATATAAGGGGACAAACACATCGCCATATTTTGTTGTCGTATGAATCAATAATCGTCTTCACATCTATGTCATTTTTCTGGTATACGCTCCAATTAAACTGTAAAAAAAAAAGTAAATTAAAATTCAATATTCATTTAATAAATCAAAACAAAATAGTCTTCGTGTTATCAATAATACGTATTAACATTTTATAATACCTCATTATTATTCATACGATCTAGAGAATCCCTTATAATTCTTACAGAATGTGTTGGCGAATATGTGTAACTAAATCCATATTTCCACCTACAATTATAAAAAAAAATAAATTACATATTAACAAAATAGACAAGATATATATGATATTACCACCATAAATTTTAAACATTACCGTGCACCATATGGAGAAACTGGAATGAAAGCATCCGGATCAACGGGAGTTACAACTAATGTTAACCAATTTCGATCGGGGTTAACACATTTAATCCTGCTCCATGCCCATATCTACTTATAATAATAAAAAAAATTAACAAATTTAACCAAAATATTATGTTAAATATTCACATCACATTAATGATACCTGCAGGACATATAAAGGTCCAGCCATTGTAGTCTTCTCTATACGTGACGCGTTACACAACTCACGGTATAGAAATGCTAAAACTGCACTACCCCAACTATAAGACTTCACGTTATCAACATCCCGTAGCAGTTGCAAAAATATAAGTCTAGCTGACCCTCCTTGGTAGTTAGGGAACATTATTCTTCCAATAATCATTAATGCAACACAACGAGTAAATTTCACAACATCTACTTCTGAAGTTTCATCATTAACAAGGTTAGATATACAATGATCGTATAGTGCAGTCATAGACAGATGACCACCTTTCAAATATTTTGATGTTGGCAAAAATCCCAACATATCCAAACATATGTGTTGCCATTCCTCAACTTTATGTGATACATCTACTCCAGTTACTGCTTCACCATCAATTGTTAGACCCCAAATTATTGAAACATCTTGTATTGTCACTGTTGTTTCACCACATGTAAAATAAAACGTGTGTGTCTCGCGTCGCCAACGTTCAACAAGCGCAGTAATCAAATGATTATCAAGAACTTGAGAGCCACATTCTAAAACTCCATAAAAACCCATATGATTTAAATATGCGAGTACACACATGTGTAAATAATTATCAGTATACAACTTCCAAATCAAATTGTCTTACCTCTTCACTTTGACAATATTATCAACTGTTAACGAAGACACGCTTGATGACATATGTGTCGCTTGTAAATAGAGGACACTGGGATCTTCTGGATTTCGATTATCTGTCATTCTGAACTATGCTCTAGATCTTCTCAACTTCGTCAAAAAAATTTTCGGTGAGGAATTGAGAAACCGATGAATGCAAGAATGAAAGAGTAAAGATAAGAGGAGGAAAGAAGAGGAGGGGAGGAAGAAGAAGGAATCGGATAAGATAAGGATTGGACGAATGGAGTAGTGACGAGTGGCTGGTGGAGGACCGTCCGCGCCTGGTAAGCGCGGACGGTGCTCCACGTAGGAGCATCCGCGCTTGGTAAGCGCGGATTGCATTAGTTGTGCAACATTTTTTTTTTTCAAATAAGTTTTGAAATAAAATTTTAAATTTAAATTATTTTTTAAAAAAAAAACCATTATTTATATTTTCAAAATTGGTTTTTAGTCCTACTTATCTCATTTTTTGTGATTTTAATCGATTTTTTTTATCGAAAGTAATATTGATATAACACTGCCTTATGGATAATAAGGCATAGCACATAGGCAAAAACTCGTGTGAGACGGTTTCACGGGTCGTATTTTGTGAGACGGATCTCTTATTTGGGTCATCTATGAAAAAGTATTACTTTTTATTCTAATAGTATTATTTTTTATTGTGAATATTAGTAAGGTTGACCCGTCTCATAGATAAAAATTCGTGAGACCATCTCATAAGAGACCTACTCTAACACATATCATCTTATTTAAGTATTTTCTAAAGAAGAGGTTGAATTAATTGTAACGTCCGAAAAACCAACCTACGTAAACCACATGCATGCAAAATTATTTTAATTGCTTAATTGTTTTTTTAAATTGTTTTTAAATGGTTTCATTATATTTATTATATAATTAAATGTATGATTGCAAGATTAAATGATTAAGTGACATGTTTTCATGAAATTAAGGATTTTACCCGAATATTCGATAATAGGCAGGGGAAATGAGACCGGGGACGACCAAGACAAGAATATGTTTTTTTATTTAAATAATGGGAAGGCTTCCTAATATTATTAAAAATGATTTAATTTTCCTAAAAATGTTGGAGTTCAAATTATTTTACAAGTCAAGCTTGATTTTTCCCAAGAAGCCGGTTTTGGGAAAACAAAGAGTTTTAAAAGATAAATAATATTATATTATGGAAACTTATTTTATAAAATTTTAGTATTTTTTAATTAAGTGTTATTTGGCCCAATTTAATGATTTATGTAGGCCCAATTATCCTTAAGCTTGCAAGCCCAAAACCAAAGCCCACTAATATTTTAATTAAATTATAAATAAGTGTATTACGTCTTTGATCACCACAATTCCTTCACCATATCAGCCGTGAAACACATACACACACCTTCAATAATTTCTAATATTTGGAGGAAAAGAAAGGCTTGTGTTCTTCGTTGTCCGGTCATCGAACGTCGCACCCTCGCCGAAGATCGTATATTCGAGCGTTATAAACGCAAAGGCACGTTCCTAAACTCTTTTAAAACATCATACAAATCATAATATGTTTGATTTAATTGTTTATGCATAAAAAATATTGGGTTCAATTATTTTACGGTATGACACGAATTTTCAACGTTTTTACGATTTTATCGTTCTAAAAGAATCGTTATGAACCCAACGGATACGCTGTCAAAACATGATAAAATATGATTGATTATGAACAAAACATGACAATATTTAAAGGAAATAAGCTGAAACAGTCGAGAGAAAAGAAACGCAGGAACAGTGGGTTTTATTTTGGTTGCACAAGAGTCATGTGGCTCGTTTCTTTGCATGGGTCATGGGGCTCGACCAGATCTCAAGGAGGGCTCTTGCTAGACGTGGGTCAAGGTCATGAAGGGTCCTAGCCCCTTGCTCTCAGCTTTGGAGGAGTCCCGTGGAGCATGGACTCCTCACGCGAGCTGTGGGTTTGACAGCAGCCAAGGGGGCTCGCTGGTGGGGCTTGGGCGAGTTAGGTAGGTCCTGTAGGGTCTAAGGATGATGTAAAAGGGCTGGACCAGGGGCTGGAGCGGCTGGGCTGGCTGCTGGCACGAGAGAAGCGTGAGTGATCTCCAAAACGCGCGCGGCTGCTGTGCTTGGCTTGGTGGCTCGCTGAGCGGTGTCCAGGGCTTGGGCTGGTCTGGATAGGGTCTGGACGTGGTCAGGGATGGTTAGGGACAGGTTGTCTCGGTGGTGGCTCGGCTGGAAGTGTCCTAGGTTGGCTAGGAGTCTTAGTGAAGAGGAAGCTCACGTGCAGAAATCTGGAGCTAGGTGGCAGGGCTGGTGAGCGAGCTAGGGTCTAGTTCTTTGGGTTAGGGTTGGTCAGGAGGGTGCCTAGGTGGATTTGGCTAGGGTTTGGCTCGAGGTGGCTCGGGCGTGGCTCGAGTAAATTGGGAGATGACTCGGGTTGATCGGTTAAGTGTCATATTTCGAATTTAATAAGTAAAAATTGGAACCATGGCTCCACGGGTGTGGTTCAAGGCTCACAAGGGTAGAAGAAATAATAAAAATGTTATGTTTAAAATTTGGGGTCAAAATATTGAGTTTTGGATTTATCCGGGATTTTATCGCCGCGCAAAACGTTAATTAAAGAATTTATTGAAAAGCCATGTTTTAAGCTTTATAAAATTATGAAAAATTTTAAACTTAAATAATTATTTATAATAATCCCATGTCATTAAAACTGAGAAAAAGATCAATTCGAGAATTTTTACGTCCAGGGACAAAACGGTAATTTTACACTTAGGAAAATACGTAAACGCTTGGCAGCGTTCCGAAGGATCATAACGCTTGCTTATGATATTATATGATTTAAAATGATGATTTGATGATAATATGTATTTTTATTATTTATGGTAAAACTGTGCAATTTATAATGTTTAAAATGCTATTTTTGGAAAGCTGTCTTGTTTTATGATTTTTAAAAAGAAGGAAAATTATTTTGAGGGATGTGAATTGACTGTGACAAAAGATGTGACATATGATATATGATTTGTGGGGAATCCGTTTATGTGGGATGTCGTGAGGGAAAAAGGCCCTAGAGGGAACCCATTTACGGGAAAAGGACCCCGAGGGAACCCGTTTATGAGAAAAGTCCCAAGAGGGAACCTGTCTATAGGAAAAAGCCCCCGAGGAAACCCCGACAATCGTATCTCCATGGTGGAGCCTAGTGCACACCCCCATGGGCCATGTGGAGGTGAAGACTGATCAGTCGACCGAGGATAAAAGTTAGTCACTTTTAAGGATCGAACTTCACTTAAAATGATATATAATTGAAAGCTTTATAATTAAAATGATTTTATGATATATGATTTATGATGATGATTAAAGCTATTTTTAAATGATTTTTAAAATAATTTATTTATGCTCCAAACTTATTTTTAAATGATTATATTATTTATGATTTAATTATGCTTAAATGATTTTTAAATGATTTATTTATGTTTAAAGCTATTTTTAAATGGTTTATGTATGTTCAAAATATTATTTTAAATAAAAGTATAATTTTAATGCATGTGATTGTATATGTATTATTTGATATCTATGTTTAGAACGTGCTGAGTCTTTAGACTCACTAGGTTTGTATGATGGATGATTTGATGATTTATGGGAGGTGCTGACGATTGAGTGGATCGAGTGCAGCAATACACGCCCGAGGGCCTTTATGTTTCCGTACTAGCTAGATAGATTAAGGATTTAAAGATTATGTTAATGATTTTTATTAGAGATATTTTTATGCTTAATTTTATTGTTAGCCGATCTTTTTAAAAGTCAATTTAGGAATTTTGGTTAGTCGATGATTTAGGATTTTATTTTATGCACTTGAGATTACATATGATAATTTATTATGAATGGTTGGAAATATTAAGTTTATTTATTTGGTATTTTTGAGTTATGATTTATGCTTTAGTATTAAAAAAAAATAGAGGTCGATTCACATATTGTATCTTCTTCTTTAAGCACATAATCACTAGGTGTTTCAATTTTTTATGCTTTCTTTTTTAATTAATTTTGATAATGACTCCGTAAAATCATTATCCAAAGAGCTAAGTGTATTGCAATTTGTATACTATTTAGATAATGACTTGTATTTAAGTAATCTAAAGTTATTTCAGATATGTCTCCAAAATTTAAAATCAATTAAATGAAACAATTAAGCAATTTAAATAATTTACATACATATGGTTTACGTGTGTTGATTTGTTGGACGTTACATGTTTATTAATTTTTAATCGTCTTTTATCGTATAATAAATAAAATTCGAAAATTATATAATTTTATACTGATCCAACAAGTCTCACCTGGATTGGGCCAACAGAGTTTCGGGTCCGGGAAGGAGCGGGGCACATAATCACTAGCTGTTTCAATTTTTAATGCACCTGGATTGTATCTTCTTCTTTAATTAGCACATAATCAATAGGTGTTTCAATTTTTATGCTTGCTTTTTTAATTAATTAATTTTGATAAAGAATCCGTAAAATCATTATCCAAAGAGCAAAGTGTATTGCAATTTGTATACTATTTAGATAATGACTTTTATTTAAATAATCTAAAGTTATTTCGGATATATATGTCTCCAATATTTAAATTCCAAACTAAATCAAGAAAATCTTAAAAGATACGTAAGAAGGAAAGAATTTATTTCCTACCATAATCACAAGTCTAATGAACAAACAACAAAATCTACATATATAGACCGATCGATATCAAAGAAGAACACCATATTTCTTTCCTCTGCGAAAACGATGATGGATATGGCAGAAGAACCCGATGAATGTCATCAGGGATTAGAATTCTATGAATCTCCGGTCTGGAGAACAGAAGCAGCACAGGATCAGAAGTTTCACACGATCAACTTCAGTTTCTCTTGCGATCCCGTGTACATGTATGTGTACAGGGACCTGCGTAATGGACTTTCCGAGTTCCTGGACCACGAGGTCGAGCGCACCGTCGAGACATCTATCCGTGTGGAGTTGCGAGATCTCGACAATTGGAAAGAAGCACGTGAAGAACTGCACGGGCTGTTCGAGGGTTTTCCCATGTCTTATGAGATGAGTGAAGAATTGACGAGCTTCGCAGTCGACACCGCCAAGGATATCCTCCTCTCCTCCGGCGGCCACCGTGTTCTGCATCTCCATATTCCTTTCGATGTGATGCACGAACATATTTTTCACGATAATGATGACGTGAATTGTGTTCAGTTCTGCTAGGGTTTCCACTATATAACTCTGGATCAATAGGTATCGATTGAATCTTCGGAATGTATATGTATGGGAAAGAATGAATATAACGACAAAAAATTATTCAATATATGGTTTTGGACTATCGATTTACGAATTTGGATTGATCTAAGAGGAAAAATTATATATGGAATGTTGTATAATAGTTATTGATAAAGTTCTTGTTGTATAGTTTTTGTTTAGTTTCTTCCGCCAGCATGAATTTGTAGTTTACATATACCTGTTTAAATAGAAATTCGTCATATTTTATAGGAGTAAAACTATACTGACTTTCGATTTCTGTAATTCGCGTTTTATTGTTTTTAAAAATATTTATGAGCGCAACAACGATTCTCCGCGCAATCGGAGTCGGAGTGCTATGAATATACTATTATAACTAATTATAATTTTGAGATCAATGAGAGAGATCCTCTTTCGGCTAAACTCTGTTTAGATTGCATTTGGATTGATATAGATTTCAAATACATGAATTTCAATGTTTTCAAATGTAATTTATTGTTTAGAGAAGTAATAACGTAAACTTCAAATCCACCCGTTATATGTTATATAATATTTCATGTTAATTATGATGAATTTCAAGTTGATCCAATAATGATTTCATTTGAAATTCATTCTACTTTATATTACAAATGTGTTATATAAATAATATGCATATTTAAGATTTGATTTATTGTTTCATCCGTAGATTTCAAATCTATCTCCTCAAGTACATTAAAGAAAATTTGTAGTGGATTCATGATATGATCAGGCTAATATGTAAAAGAACGAAGGAAAAAGACATGCTAAATAAGCTACATCTGATGCTTATATTTAATATAAAATTTTCATAGTATGTTTTTATAATTCATTGAATGTCAGATAATAATTATTATTTGTTAAAGTTTTATTCTCCAGAGGTATTTGTTAAATTTTTTGGCTTACATATATATGTGTGTGTGTGTGTGTGTGTGTGATTTCTTGGCATATATGTGTGAATCTAGAGAAAAAAATAGATTATATTAAAGTTAAAAACTTTAAATTTGTTTTTCATACTGATTTTTTTTTGTATAAGTGATATGATCATTTAAAAAATTTAAAACATAGACAAAGATAAAAGATATATATGTATTTCATTAACATACAATAGTTATAGATTAAGATATGAATTTACTAGGTTTTATAGATAGATAAATAGATGGATAGATGTGAAATTTTTTAACAAATTTGAATTTTTTGCCGAGCAAGAAAATACATTTTTGAAGAAAATTATTATATGTTTTTTAGCTAATATAATTATATAAAAACTCCTTTGAGATGGTCTCACGAGTAAATTTTGTTGTCCATGGAAAAAAATTATTTTTTATGCTAAAAATATTAATTTTTTATCGTAAATATGAGGAGAGTTGACATGTCTCACAAATAAAAATATATGAAATCATCTCATAAAAGACCTACTTAATCATTCGTATCATATCTCTACTTTAGTTACATAGGTACCCAATCTCTATTGCACTTTTTTGGCAAAAACTTGTTTAAGACGCTTTCACGAGTCGTAGTTTGTGAGACGGATCTCTTATTTGGGTCATCCATGAAAATTATTACTTTTTATGCTAAGAGTATTACTTTGTATTGTGAATATCGGTATGATTGACTCGTCTCACATATAAAGATTCGTGATACCGTCTCACAAAAGACTTACTCTTTATTTTCTTTTAAATGTATTTTTTATAATTTCAACAACTACAAGTAAAAAAAATGTTTTTTTAAATGAACACATATTCAATAAAGTTGGAGTTTGCCAAGGATCCCTTGACCAGCTGACCGGCGATAAATGAGACATCAAGTGAAACGTCGTCTACTGCTAAAATACTGCTAGAAATTTTATTTAAAAAAATTTATTTTCGAAAATAGCTCAATCACATGCATAAAAAAAAAAAAAGAATAATTCAACTACTGAATAAAAATACTGCAATTAAATAATTTAACCTCGTCAAATTCCTAAACTATCGGTTTAAAAGAACTTAAATGTAACAGTCAAAACCCTGCCAAAACATCAACATATAAAAAGATGTAAAATGTATAAAACATAATCTATCACTCCTGACTCAAAACATATAGTACGGAAAAACGTAAGGTCCTCGGGTTAGCATGCGCACTCCCAGCTCCGCCTACTCAATCTTCGGTGCCCTCAAGTCTCCACATTATCAAGCTCACCTGCATTATTCACACCTAATGAGTCTAAAGACTCAACACACGTGAACAGTGATAGCAAGTACATATACATAACATGCAACAGTGAAAAGTACTGTAATCAAAATACATTTCATAATCGAAAAAGCATGAACTTAAACATAACATGTCAAAGCATAAATGTATCCATAACATGTCTCATCATATCAACATATACGTGTTCATTTTATTTTATTGAATTCAGATTATTAGTTGTGACTTTCGTATCAGCTCTAGTCGATGGATCCATCTAGTATAACCGTGGTACCCGACGGCGGGGACATCGGCGACAATATTACACATCCACTGAGCCTTGGTCTTACATGTTCGTGTTTTGTTCGTGTTCGTATTAGTTATAATCAACTATCATCCTTCAAAAATGTTATAATTATTTTGTCCGACAGATGCTCAAAATGATAAAAGTATCAATATACAATGTAAAATAGTAAATTTGTATTTTATCAGAATTAAGTGTTGTGCCAGATGTTACAACATCTCGGACAACATCTACATGCAGCGGAAAATTAACTTTTATAACACAAATTGACTTGAAATAAAAAGATGGACTAGATTAAATTTGCACAAGTATAAATACTTGTGCGGTGCCTTATGGAAAAAATTAATCACTAGAAAAATCAATCGTTCACAAAAACCTAACACTAGTGATTATGACAAAAATCAATTTCCTCAACAAGTTGAGAAAACAAATGCTTTCTAAAACAAACAATCAGAATAAAACTAAAACAAGAAAGCAAAAAACGTGATCCAAAAACTTTAAACAACAAAACCCGATCTCCAGCCAACATCGTTACGGATGTTGTCTGTAGATGTTGGCAACATTCAGAGCAACACGTAAACCAGCACTCTACAAAACAGCAACGTCTTTGTAGAATTATTTGTCTCTGAAATCTCGACGTGCAAAGTGCATCAGTTATGCATTCATGAAAACCTCCAGCGAAGAGCGAAAAACACACGATCAATAGATCGAAAAAGCTCATACGAAAATCTCTCCTCCACGAAAAAAACTCTTCCACGAAAAACACTCTCACGAAAACTCACACAAAAATCTCCACGAAAAATTCCTCCAAGTAAACTCTTCTCGCCCCTTTTTTATTAAATCTCCGTCACCCCTCGGCACATGTTGATCACCTCTTATTTATAACCTTCATCTCTCCTAGAGTTTATCTTCCATAAAGAAATCTATAAGATATGGTAAACAAGAATTCTATTAGAAACAAATCAATAATACCATATCATGTAAATCATTATCATAAATATTATATCTAGAAGATATTTATCACAAAGATAATATCTAGAAAGGTAAAACCCAGTATTCCACATAATCTTATCAATATGAAATTAAATTCAAGGAAGAAATCATATCACAATAAAATCTTAACATAATTATCTAGAAAGGCAAAACCATAATTAAATATTATACTCAATCAAATCAACAAGGAATAGATAATATTAGGGAAATAAATCAATAAGATATATCAATTAAAATTAGTAATAAATATTTCCCTTCAATCTCCACCTTTTTGCCTTTCTGGACAAAATCAAATCAAACTCAATTTCTCAGTTGAACGCCAGTTAACTCCCCCTTAATGTGAGAATTTTTCTCCCCCTGAATAAAATCAAGTTGGTACGGGTGTTGTTCGTTGTGTTGGCAACACCTGAGACAACACCTGCAAAAATCATTAACAGTTCATTAAAACAGAAACACATCAGGGAAGCAGAACCTTAACAAAGCAGAACATTAAAAACGAAATCACGCAAAGGTATCAGATAGATGGTATCATTTGATCCTTTCAATTCACACTCCCTTGAGTTTGAGTCACGTCTTCTCCCCCTTTTTGTCCAGAATGGACATCTACCTCCATAGCCAGATGATAGTCAGAAACTAAGTTCTCATAGGAGACAAGATCAGCTTTAGCTCGTAATCACTATCCAAAATTACTGAGATAATTGCGTCAAAAACCATTTCAAAAAAAATTTCTAGAATTGAAACCCACATCGATTTTAACACCACTGAACCATCAAAAATCACAAATATTGGATTTCTAGCAAAAACCGGATTTTCATCGAATTTTCTCTGTTAAAATACGCATACCCTCTTGACCAACAATATTCACTATGTTATGTTTATGCATGACCTATTTATGCCTAATAACAGAATGTAACAGAAATGAAAACATGAAAAAAATATGAGATATGTTTACAGATGAGGTGTTGTCACAAATGTTGGCAGCATCTTCTGACAACACGTCCAATTCCAGAAAATAATTTTGATTTTTTTGCACACTTGGAGATTTTTTTTTTTTTTTGATCATAGAAGTGGTAGCTCCCACACTAGAAGAACGGTCTTCTTTAGGACTCCTCTAGATATCTTTTTCCATTTTCTTCTATTTTTGCCTTCTGTATTAAATTCAGAAGAGGTAGCTCCCACACTAAAAGCACAGTCTTCATTGGACTCTTTTAGGTAGTTTTTTCCCATCTTTTCTTCTGACACATAGCATATGCATAATTGATTTTTCTTTGTACTCAATCTTTTCAAGTCACTTTTCGTATGAGACAATGTCATGGAGTACATGATCATCCTTCAACTATTTTGTGATTTAATCAGATTGTTAAGCATATCCAAGTGTGTTAAGTTTAGATAGAACAAGAAATTGTAAGTGCACCAGAAGATTTATGCAACACAGTGATAACACATCATATAACAGTATGCATGCATATGCAGTATGTCTAAGTCCTAGAAATGCACACGCATGTTAGGTGTTGTCCGAGATATTGTAACATCTGAGACAACATCCATGTATGATCAGACAGAACACATGCTGAGAGATTTCCTAAGGTTGGAGAACCTCTCAAAGTCTAATGTTTTTGTGAATATATCGGCCAATTGGTTATTTGTATCAACAAATTCCATCCGAATCAATCCTTTCTCTATTAGATCTCGAATAAAGTGATGTCTAATGTCAATGTGTTTTGTTCGAGAGTGTTGTACTGGATTTTTTTTGAAATATCAATTGCACTCGAATTATCACATTATCCGATTTCTCCCTAATGAAACTTACCCATGAAAACCGTGAGAAATCATCAACACACACAAAAGAATACTTCTTACCTTCAACGCTTTCTACTTCCATGGGACCCATAAGATCCATGTGCAGTAATTCCAGACAGCATGTTGTCCCAGATGTTGGCAACACTGGGTGCGACACGCGCGTCTGTTTTCCTTTTTGACAATCTCCGCACACATATGATATTCCAGATGAAAGATTAGGCATACCTCGTACTGCATCGTACTTGCTCAAGTTCTTCAAGGTTTTGAAATTTGCATGTCCAAGTTTTTGATGCCATAGGTCGAGTTCACTAACTTCTGCATGTTTGCATGAAATTTCCTCACCTATTTGATAGCAATTATCCGAAGACCTTGTACCTGTCATAATACACATGTTAGTTTCATCAAAAACTTCACAAGTATGTTTATCAAACTTTACATGCAAATTATCATCACACAATTGGCTTATGCTTATCAGATTTAAATTTAATCCTTCGACATGAAGCACATTGTGGAGCTTTGGCAGTCCTTCAACACTCAAAGTACCCTTTTCCAACAATTTTTCCTTTAGCTCCCCCTCCATATGTCACTCTACCACATTTTTGCTCAACATAATCGGTGAGATATTCTCGTGATCCCGTCATGTGGCGTGAGCTTCCACTATCAAGGTACCAATGACCTGCAGTATTAGTTTTCAACGAAGTATAGACAACTTTACAGTGAGTTTTTACCTTTGGGACCCAAATTTGTCTTACTGTAGGTCGATGGTGGGAGGTGTTGCGGAAAGTGTTGGACAACATTCGAGGCAACATCCTGCTCGACTTTCGATTCATGCAGTCATCCCTGAGTTTAAAACAGTATGGCCTGATATGACCAGGCTTAAAGCAGTAATGACATACATACCTTCGTTTTCTTCTCTTAGGGACATGTGTAGTATGTTGTTTTTTGATGGAGAGCTTTTGATTGGTGACTTGGATTGTGGTTGTGGAGATGTATCAGCTTTTCCTTTCACAAAAACAGTAGACTTGGAAGATTCACCTATTTCAAACACACTGTCTTTGAAGCCTAAGCCTTTCTTGTCATCTCTTCCCATCAAAAGTATGGATTCAAGCTTGGATGTGCTTGAATTAAACTTGGACAAGGTTTCAGTTGCCTTTTGAAGTTCTTCTTTGGTCTTTCCAAGTTCCAAATCCTTTTTGCTCAAAATTACCTCAAGTTTGGCAACTACGGCTTTTAGTTCAACGTTCTCCTTCATGAGACTTGATTTCAACTTGTTTCTTTTGGTCCAATCTTCAAACAGCTCTTCATAAAGCTTTTGCACACTCTCAAGAGTGATTTCTTCATCATCAGCTCCTGATTCGTCATCTCCACTCAAATTTCCAGAAGTTGGGGATTTCAAGCACACTGAATTTTTGCAGATGTTGCGGCCAGGTGTGGCAACACCAAGGGCAACACCTAAAGGATTCATTTGCAACCAGCGTTTTTCTTCATTCGTTGGTCGAAACTGTTGTTGGACAGGAGGTTTAGGAGCTGGTGGTCGAAGTGCTCCGTTTGCAAGTGACGTGTCCATTAAATATTTCTGTCAAAACAAAATAAAAACCAGAATCAGCACTTAGTATATCAAGAGTAGGCTCTGATACCACTTGTTAGAATTATTTTGTCCGACAGATGCTCAAAATGATAAAAGTATCAATATACAATGTAAAATAGTAAATTTGTATTTTATCAGAATTAAGTGTTGTGCCAGATGTTACAACATCTCGGACAACATCTACATGCAGCGGAAAATTAACTTTTATAACACAAATTGACTTGAAATAAAAAGATGGACTAGATTAAATTTGCACAAGTATAAATACTTGTGCGGTGCCTTATGGAAAAAATTAATCACTAGAAAAATCAATCGTTCACAAAAACCTAACACTAGTGATTATGACAAAAATCAATTTCCTCAACAAGTTGAGAAAACAAATGCTTTCTAAAACAAACAACCAGAATAAAACTAAAACAAGAAAGCAAAAAACGTGATCCAAAAACTTTAAACAACAAAACCCGATCTCCAGCCAACATCGTTACGGATGTTGTCTGTAGATGTTGGCAACATTCAGAGCAACACGTAAACCAGCACTCTTCAAAACAGCAACGTCTTTGTAGAATTATTTGTCTCTGAAATCTCGACGTGCAAAGTGCAGCAGTTATGCATTCATGAAAACCTCCAGCGAAGAGCGAAAAACACACGATCAATAGATCGAAAAAGCTCATACGAAAATCTCTCCTCCACGAAAAAAACTCTTCCACGAAAAACACTCTCACGAAAACTCACACAAATCTCCACGAAAAATTCCTCCAAGTAAACTCTTCTCGCCCCTTTTTTATTAAATCTCCGCCACCCCTCAGCACATGTTTATCACCTCTTATTTATAACCTTCATCTCTCCTAGAGTTTATCTTCCATAAAGAAATCTATAAGATATGGTAAACAAGAATTCTATTAGAAACAAATCAATAATACCATATCATGTAAATCATTATCATAAATATTATATCTAGAAGATATTTATCACAAAGATAATATCTAGAAATGTAAAACCCAATATTCCACATAATCTTATCAATAGGAAATTAAATTCAAGGAAGAAATCATATCACAATAAAATCTTAACATAATTATCTAGAAAGGCAAAACCATAATTAAATATTATACTCAATCAGATCAACAAGGAATAGATAATATTAGGGAAATAAATCAATAAGATATATCAATTAAAATTAGGAATAAATATTTCCCTTCAAAAAACATATCATCGTATTCATCACTTGTAAAATCAAGCATATACGTAAATTTTCTTAAAATCAAGCATGTAACATATTTTTCGTATTTTCATAAAAATGCATGTTCATAATAACATATACATTTTATACCTGAAATTTTAGTGTTCAGGGCGCTGCTAGGACCACTAACTCGACCCGGGTGCAAAATGATCATTTTTCCCCTGGAAACCCTAATTAACCTTTTTACCACTGGACATCAAAATTTCGACCCGAAGTCAACCGAACTCTTTAAAACACCTCAAAAAATATTTATAATTATTTCCTAGACGTAAACTCGAGCCCATTCAATAGCTTATACGATTCATTTTAAAATTTGGACCAGGGTCCCGGTTTTAACTCGAATCAACCCGAAATTCAACCATACTTTTCCCAACTTAAACCATGACTTGAAACTACATGACTAGCCCTTAAAACCGTTGTTTCAAACCACCTAAGACCCTCAAAAATGACCATACAGCTGCTTGAAAAATTTTGCACTTGCACCCACCAAAACCTATTGCACCTATCCTTCAAATAATCGACCCTAGCCCAAACTCGACCGGACCAGCCCCGAACAAGACCACCCTAGGACCAAGACCAATTTGTGTACCCTCTCCTGGACTGACAAACCCATGCCTACAGCCCCCCATGCACGTGGACTTGTACGGTTCTACCAACAACACACGCGAGTCTCGTAATCGAGCCACAACTTCCCCGATCTACCCTCGGCTCGCAACCAGCCATGCATGAACCTCCTTAGACCACGGATTGGACCCACCAAGTTCTGCACCACGGCCGAGTTCAGCCCTTCATGGCCGTGCCCTTCTCTTCCCTTCACCCGATCATCCAATCATCACTAGCACCCAAATGATCCGATCGGCTCTCCCAATAGATCGACCCCTATCCTACTCCAGCCCCTTGACGCCTCAGACCACATGTACAGCCCTTAAAACCGATGGTTTAGCAGCCACTTACGCAAACAAATCAAGAACGTGAGTTACACGTAAAGGAGTGTGTATATTTCTATCAAAATCGTATAAAACCTACACAACATGATAATGTTGGAGATTTAATGAAATAAACATCTAAATCATGTGATTAAATCCATATATCACAACACGCCAGGAATTCATGTTGAATTATCAGAAAATATGAATAACAGTAAACACGTACCAGAATCTATTGATTGATCTAGCGTTAGAGTTATGGATCTTCCAAGGCAACAGAGAATCGACCACCTTATACTTGCCTTTGATGGGAGAATGAGAGAGATCTAGAATACGTGTGCCGTATGTATTATGTGTTGTGTTCTTTCTGTCTTGGGGATCATAACCTTATATAACCTTAGCAGTCTTCAACCCATCATAGAAGACCTAATTGGGCTGAGTTTCTACACATAAGGTGGACCATACCAATTTATTTAACACTTTGGAAATCCATAATTAATTAGACCACAAAATAATTCCAACAATCTTTCACTTGGGCCACATAAGTTATCCGGATATTGTACATGCAAAAACTGGATTGAGCTCTTGCTATTTAAACCAAAATATTTCTTAACAATCTGGTCTATCAATTACACAAATATTGAACCAAAGCAGTCATCGCTACATTTAAAATCACTAGACCCATCAATGAACACAATATTAGCATAATCAATAACATAGATCAAGTATGGATGTGTAGCATGGAAATACATAAATGTGATCCCAGAATAAAACTTACATTTCCAACTGGTCCTCCTAATGACTCAAAGAGTCCAATAACAGACTTTCAACCAAATGTTAAACCGCAATGAAAGTCATCACTTTATTTCAGAGTAATTCAAATAAACCTTAGTCTGTACAGAAACTCAAATCATGTCAAATGAGTCAATGCTTAAACCGAATACTAACTCCCACTGTACAGGCATATTAACTACATAGACAACACCAATGTGTGTCACATGCCCAAAAAATCTTGGGTGGCCAACCCATGACAATTTCATCCGCAATTATAGAGTTTGCAATAACATGCTCAATTGACACACAATCACTCTGAATTATTTCCTTCTAACTAGAAACTTTATGTCAATATCTTTTGACTTTGACAAGTTTCAGTTGTTCTTTAAATATAATATAGCAGCTTTATTCACAATTGATCCTCAGTGGTTTCTTAGACCAATGATCATTACCGGTGATAAAATTCCGCAACTTTATTCGGAGTCCAAATATCCAACTATTTCCAAATGTCAGATTTCCGATCTGTGAGCATAAAATCTTTTATGTACCGCATAACCCGATTAATAATCCAATGTCGGGTTTCTTAAATATCTGCCCAACATTCTAATGATGTTCACAATATCTAAACAATATTCTCTATAAATCCGAATGAGATTACCACATGATAAAATTTATACCACCACATATGTACACATAAACATCAATATATTCTTCTCAATGTTGATTTTTCAATTTACTCACTCCCACTAAAGTCAACATACGAAATTAATTTGCATTTAATTTCAAAATTTCATGCATGCATAATTTCAATGTCATTTAAAATATTGATGTTCAATTTATCAAGCTTATCAATCAAAGAACTCATATCTAACATATTTGAATTTCGAAAAACTGAAAATACCACATAGATAAAGGAAAAACTTGATTTGTCTAATTATGAAACTAAAATCAAATTTCATTTTTCAAATTCAAAAACAGAAAATAAAAATCTCAGTTCCTAAATAAAGTTTTAAAAAAAAAACACCAACAGTTTTATTTTCATTTTCCATAAGATGTATCTTTCATCATCAGTTGACAACCGGCTCCTTAGGCAACCCTTTCTTTACACGCCAATTAGCGTATTTGGGACAATCCTTCTTCACATGCCCATCAGTCCTTTTGCAAAAGAAACAAGTGATCATTTTAGCTTGTTTCTGTTGCTCCATATGATGTGAAGTCCCACAGTTTCCTTCTTTATTGCTCCATTTTCTTTTCTTATTGATGCAATTACATTGATAGTTAAATGCCAAGTGAGTACTTTCAATCATATCTTGTTTCAATCTCTCCTCCTCCTGAACGCACTGCGCAATAAGCTCATTCAAAGTCTACTTTTCCTTCTGGGTATTATAACTTAATTTGAATTGATTAAAT
Organism: Primulina tabacum; assembly: GCF_025594145.1. Lineage (NCBI taxonomy): Eukaryota > Viridiplantae > Streptophyta > Magnoliopsida > Lamiales > Gesneriaceae > Primulina > Primulina tabacum. The sequence continues at coordinate 30,296,109 of NC_134561.1, read as the reverse complement.
TGCGCAGGCAGAGAGATCAAGACAAAATGCACGACTATGTCTTCCGACAATTACAACTTGAATGCTTTTAGTCGAGTCACAAGATTTGACATTTCCATTATGTACTCCCTTATGTTCCTTTTCTCTTTGTACCACATTGAGACAAGTTTATTCAGAATAGTACTTGTCTCGACCTTTTCGTTTGCAGCGAAACGATCTGCTATTTGAGTAAGGAACTTTTTGGCATCATTTTCTTCAGGAATTGCACCCCTTATAGTATCTGGAATGGAATGTTTCATAATCATCAGACTCATACGATTTGATCGCTCCCACTTTTCCAAAGAACCATTTTGATCAGCAATTCCTGAACTGGTCAAAAGTGTGGGGCGATCTTCCCTTAGCGCATAGTCCAAATCCATGCAGCCGAGCACTATCATAACATGCTCTTTTCATTTCTTGAAGTTTGACCCATTAAGCACTGGAATGTTATTCAGATTGGCAGATATAGAAGATGCTATAACAAAATAGAACAAAAAACTCACAATAAAATATAGTCCATGCATATATTTAAATTAAATAAATCACAAAATATAAGCATGCTGGTGGTGGGCCCATAAAAAAAATACCTAGTACAATATTGATATTTAGTCTTTAAACAAAAATAACAATTTGTAAGTGATACACTTAAACATCTTGGTTATTAAATATTGATAATAAATCCGACCAACAATATGCCTTTCTTTGGTGCGACAATTGCATGCATGGATAAATCCGAAATTATCACATATTTAGTACCACATATTGTGCTAAAATTTGGCCAGAAAATGACATTCCTTTGGGCCGATCATTTTTCCGCATAAATTTAACACAATTTAATATCATATAATGTGTCTACAATCTGGCAAGAAAATAATATTCCTTTGGGCCGATTAATTTCTGCATAGTTTCGACATGCTTTAAGACCACATAATTATGTGCTTATAATCTGGCCAAAAAATAAACTTCCTTTGGGCCGATTATTTTCTGTATAGATATAAACACAATTTTTTTAAAGTCTGCAATCTGGCCAAAAAATAGTCTTTCTTTGGGCCGGCTATTTTTCGCATAGATATAAATGCACTTGAAAGGATATATTGAATCTAAAATCTGGCCAGAAAATAAGCTTCCTTTGGGCCGATTAGTTTCCGCATAGATCTAGATGCACTTTAAAATCATCTATTGTGTTTGCAATTTGGCCAAAAAATAATCTTCCTTTGGGCCGGCTATTTTTCGCATAAATTGAAACACAATTTATTTTGAACTTTAACAATATCTACATATCTCAAAAAATCACTTTTTTAACATGTAATTTAAATTTAACCAAATTTGAGATACAAGATATCAACTTAACTTAAAATTTTCACAAGAAAATTTAATTTACCTTAATTGGGCCAAATAAAGCATAGAGACCAAATATTCAAAAAATAAAATATTTGCACCTTATAATTATTCATCTACAAATATTTTATCGAAATAAACAAAGACGATAAAATAATGAATAATTTCATATTAATTTTATTTCATGCAATTAAATCTTGAAATGGTCTAATGTAATTTAACAAATCAGAATTGCGGAAGTCAAAATTTGATAAAAGAATAAAATTCTTGATTTTAAAATTTGGACAACCAAACAAGGCCTTAAATTCAACCCAAAAATCAATCCCAAAATTCGAAACCCTAGCCCTAACCCCAAAACCGGCGCCACCACCTCCTCCGGCGATATCAGTCGGCGGCGACCATGACCCAGGATCGCATTACCATCGCCGAACACTGCCTTACCATCTCAGACCACGAAGATGCTAGAATTCGATCGAAATCTTCAAAAACAAATGGATGGAATTCGCGCGTGTATAGTACCGAGATTCAGTGGTAAATTCGATCATGATGCTGGGGTTTTCGATCAATAAATGGTTCTAATATGGGTGCCAGATGATGGGCAAGAAAACACCCATATAATCGCCGTCGGAAAATGGCCGGAGAACGTCCGATTTGCCTAAAATCCGGTAGCTCTTCCCAATTTTGAAAAAATCGAATTTTCGATTTTATTTTATTATTATTATTTTTTTATTCGAAAATTAATCTGAATTTTGGGTCTTAAATTTGAAAATACTAGATCCAAAGAACATGAATTTATTCAGATCCAAATTCAGAAAATTAAAAAAAAAAAAAAAAAAGAAGAAGATATGAATCCAAAACCTTATATAACCTTAGCAGTCTTCAACACATCATAGAAGACCTAATTGGGCTGGGTTTCTATACATAAGGTGGACCATACCAATTTATTTAATACTTTGTAAACCCATAATTAATTAGATCATTTTATTGGGCTCTTTATTAGATAACTTATCCATGTATAATTAATTAAATTATGTGAGCCCACAAAATAATTCCAACAGATACATCTAATATTTCTCGTGCAAAAACATACAAACCAACATATATTGACGTGAATGATGAGAAAAACGAGATATATGCATGCCTTTGCGTATTTACGCTCGAAACCTTTGGGATATTCGCGTAGAACTTGCACCAGAGAGACGGAGAAAGAATTCTTTGAAAAACTTTGAAGAATTTCGAAGTGAAAGGCTGTAGTTTTCGAAAATGCTGCTGCTAGAAAATGAGGGGCAGCCGAAATGTTTAGAGGTAGGTTTAGGGTTTTTGATGGTAGGTTTAATATAATATTTAATGTATAATGGGCCTTTAATTAAAAATAATGGGGTTAAGTAAAATTTGGGCCCATTATGCATTAAATAATAACATTAAGCCCAAAAAAACTCTTAAAAAATATTTCGTTTAGGTAAGTTTTTGAAAATATTGTCTGAACCCTAGAAAAGTCTCACTTGTTAAAATTTGCGTACCAGTTCAAAATATGACCCGACGAGTAAAAATACCCTACCGAGGCCCATTTTCGAAAATCACCTTTAATTACACCATATATTAAATAATTAAAAAAGAATTATTTAATAAAAATATTTTTTTCTTAACTGTCTCCGGTCTCCATTCCTCATTCGAGCGTGGGATACTACTAAAATCTCTAATATAAGAAACCTTAACAATCCATGAAATAAACATCTATCTATGCAATAATCATGCATTTAATATATTAAAATAATTAAACACATATTTTAATAAAACCCTAGATTGCATGCAGTCAGCACGTAGTTCGAATTTTCTAGACCTTACACCAAAATTCCCACTTTCAGAAGAAATATCTTGGTTTCGAGTCTCACATAAATGAGCTTATGTTTACTTTATTAGTAGTCGGTTGTAATTGGTAATTTGATTATATTTTTGAATTATTTGTGATAGATTCTATGATACTGATTGATTGTTCTATGTTGAATAATGAGTATTGTAAAAAGTGTTTTTAAAAACGGATTGGATTGACTGATACGATCCTAAAGAAGTCGTAAGTACGGTTTAGACACCGGTCAGAACCAGTCGAACCAATATTAAACTGGTTACCCCTTCTTTTTAATTTTTTTTGTTGAAAAATTAATTTATTATTTAGAAATCTTAAATTTAATATATGGTTATATATACATGATTATTTGGAATTTGGTTGTTAAAAATATTATGTTAGTAATATTATAGTTTATTTAATCTTTTGTTTTGTTTTAAAAATTATGTATAACTATAATTGGTATTCTGAATATATTTATATAGCTATTTATTTTTTAAACTTTATAAGTATATTTTTTAATCTATTTATATGCATATTTTAGGTTTAAAATTTAAATATATGTTATTCATTATATTATATTAATATCTATATAATATAACAGTGTTATGGTTCGACCATTCATTTAAACAGGTCCGATCAGTAGACTATTTTTTAAAGTAAATCGATTCGATTACGAAAACATTGACATAAACCACTTAACAAAATTTATTAAACTTCGAGTTTGAACACCTAATCACTCGGTCCCCTTGCTGGCTTGTCCGTTTCAGCTATATTTTGTATGGGCTCTATTTCGAGGCCCATTGGAATTCAATAAATTGGGCCAGACCATCATTAGAAATGGGCCTACGTGACATACTATATCCAAGCCTGTTCTTCGATATTTTTCTGTTTGGTACTGCGAATTCAAAGAGTGGCAAGATTGTTAGGGTTCCACAAACGCTTGTTATAGTAAAAATTTACCATTATTAACAAGCCGATAATATTTTTTTTTATTTTTTTAATCGTGATTGATACCCATAGATGAGCCCGCTAGGGTTAGGGTCAAACTGGATGTGGGACCCCTGACTCATCCCCAACTGAGGTGGAAGGCTCGTCAAGGGCCCAGGTACCCTCCAATAAATATCACGTTTTAGTGTTCAGTTGATTCATCCATTATATTATTTTTCAGCAGCACCCTTAGCTGCTCTCTACTTATATTCTCAGTCTCTGACTTGAGCTTCGGAGGGACTATGCCGAGACACTCTCATGGCCCCTTCTAACGGTCTTATTCGTGATTTCAGAATTAGAGCAATTTCAAAATATGCGTCTGGACTAGTGATCTTTACAGAAATCGGACCCTAAATTTTCCGTGAGTATCAGTGATATTTGAGCTTCACCCGACTAATCCCTCGTGTTTGTAATTGTCGATGGTTCGAAGGCAGTCTCAGTCTACATAATTGTCCTAGGCAAAATCGCACCAATTGAGTCTTCTTTCAAAATACCTCGATCCACAATATTATAAAGCAAAGACTATAGAGAGAAAATCGAAATTTTGTATATAGAAACATATCGGGTCCAAATTCCGAGTAGAAAATATATTCATATATTTGGTTCGAAATTCCGTGATTTTTTTATTTAATATAATCCATTTTCAATATTAGTCTTCAAAGTCAAAAAAAAAATTAATAATATTGATTGTTTCCCAACTATATGATTGTCATAATTACACATTTGACAATGTAAGCTTTTTCGCTTGGACAATCCAATCCTAATAATTAATGCATGTAGCTACGTTATTTATAATACGAAAACCATTCGACAAAATTGTGTAGAAAATTATATTAATTACTTGTATAATTATTTTACATGCGTACTTAATTATTACACACGCACAAAATAATAAATGTACGCAATATTTTTTTTCCTCTTACATACTTTGCTAGTTACATGTAAATATTCGACGCAGCTTGAATCGTGTAACGGGATGGGATGGGATGGGATGGTGATGATATATAATACATGAATAAAATGTATTTTAGTACATGATGACGATTTAGATTATGATTAAAATTGACTTTTTAGTTAGATCATATATCACTTGAATCATTTCAATAGTTCATGCATCAATTTGTCCATCTAAAAATAGTTTTTGTACCAAAATATTTTTATTCTATAATATGTGTTAGGATTGTTAATGTATTTTAGAGGAGTAAATAAACACTTTAAAATTTTACAAGAGGTTTTTGAAACATCCCTTACTTTTTAACTTTAAAATCATACTAAATTTTTTTTTGTAGTCATAAATCATGAACTTCGAACCCTCATTTAAAATCTAACTCAGCATTTAAACATCCAAAAATTAATTTAACATTTAAAAATCTTAAGTGCATAAAATTTCATAAGTCGTCAATTAACAAAAATCTTACGTTAACTTTTAACGTGATCAAAACTAAACTTCAAAATAAAGCATAAATATCTCTAAATAAATTATTCTCAAAATTTTTATTCAAAACTTCAATTATCAAGCTAATGCGAAAATAAGTGTCCATCAGGAGTGTACTGCCGAGCTCGATCCACTCAAGCGTCAGCCTCTCCCTCAATATCATCCTCACCTACAACCATCCAAACCTAGTGAGTTTAATGACTCAGCAAGTTCTAACCATGAGTAACAAATAATACATATACAGCCATATGCATAAAAATCATACTTTTATTTAAAATAGCTAGCGTAAATTTATAAACATAAATAAATTATAAATCATTTAATTCTAAAGCTTTCCATAATCATATGTCATTTCGGGTGAAGTTTAATCCTTGAAAGTGAATAGCCGTAGTCATATCATGTGGCCGACTGATCAGTCTTAGCTCACCGTTGCGCATGGAGATGGGCACTAGGCACCGCCGTAAATGGAATATATTCGTTGGGCTCTCTCTGGGACCTTTTCTTGTTAACGGGCTCCCTCTGGGGCCATCTCCCTCACGATAATATTTTTCTTTCCTATTTATTCATAAAATATCGTGTCTTTCCAAATTTAAAAAATAACATTTTAACATGAAAAATCGTATAGCTTTAGCATAAATAATAAACTATCATGTTTTCATCATAAATGTTTTAAATATCATTTAACGTGTTTTATGATTCTTTCGGACACTGCTAGACCTTTCGAACTACCCGGGACGTAAAATGATCATTTTACCCCTAGACCCCAAAATCCTTGATTTTGACTTTATCTTACTTTTATCGACTCGAGCCTATCCCAAATCATCATATAAGCTTAAAAATTGATTTATAATATTTTTCTTAGACGTAAACCCGAGCCTTTCGATTTATTGACTTAATTACTAAATCGTGAAGCGTTTTAATCTCGAATTAAATAAAAACTTAATCAATTCTTCTCAAACTTTAAACATAAACTTTTCATACCTAAACTAACCTCATGAACCATGAATCAACCTCTGTGGACCACGGTTCGAACCACTTTCTTTTCTATGCCCCAAAACCGAGCCCAAGTCATAAACCAAGCCACGCTCTCGTCAAACACCAAGCCACCCTCGAGCCACCTAGGACCAGACCCTCACCAGTACCTCCTAGACCCTTCCTGACCTAGCCTAGCCCAGCGCATCAGCCCCTAGCCCAAAGCCAAGCCGTGCGCTCCTCTCTTTTAATTACCTAGATCGCTGCCCTATCCAAACCAAGCCACCACGGACCACGGCTGCACCAGACCAAGCCTCAACCCGAACCATCATCCCTAGACCATATTGGACCAGCCTAACCTGCCCTAACCGAGCCGTGCACCCTTCCTTCATAATCAAGCCGTGCGCGAGCCCTAGTTCTTCCTAGGGCTCCTCCTCGCCCTAGCCACGAGTCCATCCTCATGGACTCCTCCTAGCCTCTAGCCCAGCCGCACTCAGGGCCTGAACCAAGCCCCAGGCACTGTCTCCCCCTAAATTGAATTGTGATAGAATAGACAAAGTAAATAAAATAAAATTCCAAGAATCACACTATGAGTTGACGAGCTAGACAGGGTTTTGGTTCTATAATTTGTAAAAATATCACATTAGAGTAAAAATATCGATTTTAATGCAATAAAATAGGATAATATCAGCGTCATGTCAATACTCAGCAATAAAAAAATTATTGCAGTAAGATAAAATTTTGACCAATCTACCACATGAATTTTAGAATTTTCTCAATTAAATTTTATACACATCATATTGACTGTAAATTCCTTTTTTAATGTTCTTTAACTTAGAATATATATTATTTTTAATAATTTGGTAACGAAAAAGAAAGAGACAATTCGTGAAACTAAAAATTTCATCACATAACTTGGCCTAATTAATTAGGATTCCGATGCTTTAATCAGTCAAATATGATTTTAGTGCAATAAATTATTTGGTTTGTTTGCACTTTTAAATCGTTTTTCGTCATGCTGATGATATAATACTGGTCGTTATTGATATAGTATCAAATATTTTTGACATTACTTATTTAAGTACTCGGACAAAGAAAAAAAATATTAAAATAAAATCGAATTTTAACAAATGACATGACCAAAAATCTCTATAAATCAATTTATAGGATGCTTTCTGTATTTCTGCCCCGCGCAATCGTGGTTCTATAACTCGAGCAATTATTTCAAATACACAAAAACTCATATAAGAATGTCTTACAGATCAATTTTATGAAATAAATTTCTTATAAGACTCGATTCATGAATAAATAATTTTTTATGTCATAAGTATTATATTTCAGTTAAAATATGGATCGAATCGATATGTCTTAAAAATGTAAATACATAAAACTGTCTGACATGATTCACACTCTTTCATTATACATATACAGACACTTGTATATTTAATGCTTGTATTCATCTAACTTGTCTTCAAATTTAGAACAAAATGTTGAGTTTATTTATTTTGCTCTCCATATTCACTAATATTCTCCCACATTTCTACAAGTGTGATTCCATAGTGTCTTGAACGAATCTATTCATTTGCATATTGCACCTAAACATTCCAATATTGATTTAATGCTCTATTTTATATTTATATATATTCATCAATAATATACAAATATTTAAAAAAAATGTGTGACATAACATCTAGATAATACAATGAGATGAAAAATTATGCTAAGAAATTATCCGTCAAACAATATCTAATATCATATCAACAACACGATAATTTGTCGACTAAATAATTGATTTTGTCAATACGAACGGCAAATTACCTTCTATTTATAAATCACGTCCGATTTTACATTATTTTTATTTTATAATTTATTTTTAAATTTCAAGAGCCCCGAAAAGTTTTGAATTTTTGGGTGTAATAATTTGATCAACTAATTTGTTCGATTATTCACCAATTTATAGATAGAATCAATACGGCAACCATTTAATTTCAATTAAATGTGACAAATAAGCCTAGAAAGCACACGTGCTACTTTGATGCACACAGCGTATTAATTTCAATCAATTGTGAAAATTAACCAAAGAAAATGACACGTGTGCACATCGTAATAACAAAGTCATGTTGAAAAAAGACCATTTGACAACAAATCATTCCGTTAATGATGCTAAAAAGAATCGTCTTGTGTACAGAACTAAGATCACAAGTTCGATTCATGTTGATTGCAAAAAGTGAAATTATTGAGAAAGAGATTGTTGATGTATAATAATTGTCATTTATTGTTAGAGCAATCGAAACGCCGCGGTTGAGCTGTTGTAGAAATTAAAAGATTTGACTTCGTGTTACTTAGAATACCAAAATTATGTGGTTAATTTTAAATCAGTTTTTGGATATCAAAGGGACCTCTCCAGAAAATAATTTTAATGTTCGTCTTGCTTAGAATACAAAACTTACATGGTTAATTTTGTATTTTTTTCCCTTAAAATCTAATAATGAGATTGAATAACAGTAGGTAATCTCCTAATATTAACCCCGAATTGCTATATTGCATTTATTTTATTTGATATTTTATCATGAGCAGGTATCTTGTGAGACGACATCATTAATCTTTATCTGTGATACGGGTCAATCCTAACGATTCACAATAGAAAGTAATACTCTTAACATAAAGTAATACTTTTTCATGAATGACACAAGTAAGAGATCCGTATCACAAAATACGACCAATGAAACTATCTCTCACAAATTTTTATCTTTTTATCAAACAAAAGACTATTTTCTAAAATATGTTTGGGCCATCACATATGCCATGCAGAACGGGTCAAAGAAGACGCTTTGAATTAAGGGTTACGTTGACTTGAACATCAAGACCGTCCATTGCAGGCGAAATCGACGGTTCAATAACCATCGCCATTTAATATCGACTTTCACGTAGCACAGAGGCAGGTTATTGGTATGAACACCAAGAAAAACAGAGCACCAACTAGTCTCGTCACAATACTCAGAAAACCCGCATTTACAAAATTCTCTAACTTTAGATACATGATAGCGAACATATATTCTCACGTCGTTAAAAAAATTATAATTATAATATAATGTATCTATTGGACTAGGCTCGTGCAAATGAAAATGTGTAAAAGTTATTACAAGCTTCACGTATAAAATGTTATTATTTGTTCTTGTTTTACGCAAATGATCGATCCCAATTGCTAAAAAATCCATTAAAATAAGTCGAGAGAAACTACAGAAGATGATATTGCATATCATAGGTGTTAAATCTCATTGTACAACTTAGAAGTTGGGCTAGAACATTAAAGGCAAAAAGGAGGTACTATATTCCCCAAAGTCCCACAAATCATTAATTTCACTCAGTTCCTCGGAACTTTTTTACACAAAATCAAGACTGAATTCTTCTCATTACTTTAACCTTATTTATTATATATATATATATATTTATATTCATGTGAGATTTGAAGTCTCTTTTTCTCATGATTTTCAAGGATTTTCATCGGATTTTCTTGAAATAACTCCTCTTCCAACCTTCTAGTCAAAACCTCTTCACTAAAACTCTGAATTTCGTCAGCTTGATACTCCATAACAATGGAGGATTCATGGATGCACTTCAGATTCTTGGTTTCTTCTTTGATTTTCTTGCTTTCGTTTCCAGTTTCAAATTCCCAACTGGCTCAAACAGAAACCAGAATCCTCTTCCAAATCCAGCAGCTTCTCGAATACCCACCAGTTCTTCAACAATGGAACAACTGGACGAACTTCTGTTTTCTTCCACAGAACCCTTCTCTTACAATTACCTGTTCGGACGATCATGTAACCGAATTAACCATAGTCGGCAACAGAAGCTCCCCTTTTCAAAATCCCCGGCTCTCCCCTTCGAACTTTGCGGTTTCTGATCAGACTCTTTCTGCTAAATTCTCACTGGATTCGTTCTTCACCGTGTTGACTAAACTCTCTGGTTTACAGAAACTTTCACTGGTTTCTTTGGGATTGTGGGGACCATTGCCTCCAAAAATCAACCGGTTTCGATCCCTTGTAGTGTTGAATATCAGCTCAAATTTCATATACGGAAGCATCCCGGGATCGGTATCCACTTACCAGGGCTTGAAAAGTCTTGTTCTGAGAAAAAATCTGCTCAATGGGAGTGTTCCAGATCTAAGTAGCTTGTCGGTTCTTGAAAACCTGGATTTGAGCAGCAATTTTCTTGGACCCGGATTCCCATCTCTAGGATTCAATCTAGTGTCCATTTCAGTGGCAAACAACTCCTTCAGATCTGAAATCCCTCAAGATTCCAACAAAATGATCAGACTCCAAGTGCTCGACGCGTCATCAAACAAACTCATCGGGCCAATCCCTTCTTTCCTGTTCTCCCTTCCATCCATCCAATACATCGAACTCGCAAGAAACCAGTTCACCGGAGCACTCGCGGCGGATACTTCCTGCAGCGCAAACCTAACTTTCGTGGACATCTCGAACAACCTTTTGATCGGGAAGCTGCCCTCTTGCTTCGCGCCAAATGCAGGAAACAAGACGGTGATCATCGTGTTCAATTGTCTGGCGAACACAACATCGAAATACCAACGCCCTTCCTCTTTCTGCCGGAAAGATGCATTGGCAGTTCAGCCGCCGGCGAGAAACGGGAAGCAGGAATCGACTCTGAAACTCGGGATTGTCTTTGGGATAATCGGGGGAGTTGTGGGGATCTTGGTGGCAATTGGGTTCTTGATTCTTGTGATCTTGAAAAGAGCACAGAGAAGAAGATGGGGCGGCAAGAACAGATGCGACAGCTTCGTGATCGAGAAAACTTCAGTTCGCGGGTCTCCCATCAGAAGTAAGTTTTCTAATAAATATCTTTTAATTTTCTTTCAATTTCTTAGAAACATGATGATAATTCTCATTTTATTTTTTTCTATATTTATTTTATTTATATATATACCATATGTTATTATGTATATTCATTTTATTATATGATCATTGTACATTTTTTTATGTTTTTTTTATCTATATTTATTTGACGAGTTTCTTTAATGTTTGGTTTTTTTTTTTTGTTTGAGTTGAGAGCCAAATTTGTTATAGTTACATCTTGAAAAGTAGGTCTCTTGTGAGACGGTTTCATGAATCTTTATCTGTGAGACGAGTCAACCCTACCGATATTCACAATAAAAAATAATATTTTTTCTTAGATGACCCAAATAAGAGATATGTCTCACAAAATACGACCCATGAAACCGTCTCACACAAATTTTTGTTTAGATTTATAATTATAATTTTTTATATGCAGTGTATATTGTGACTAATTATAATGTGACTAATTATAATTAGATATTTATATTTTGAGTGGTCCATATTTTCCCAGTTGTCTTATTTTCTTTATTCTGCACATATACGTATGTTAGAGACATTTTTTTTTTCGAAAAAAACCAAGATATATAATATTAAACCAAATCTGGTCTAATTACGTACGAAATTAAAATAGGAGAGGGGGACACTCTTTGTAGCAAACCAGACATAGAAGCAGCTTCCCTAGCAAGAGCGAGTGTGGGTAGGGATGTAAATGAACCAAATCATTTGTGAGCTATTCGAAGCTCGATTCGATAAAAGTTCGTTTGAGCTCGTTTAATGAGGCTCGTTAAAATAAACAAACCAAGTTCAAGCTCTACAATATTCTGCTCGTTAGCTTGTGAACACGTTCGTTAGTAAATTCATAAGAAATATCTTAGATGAAAAATAATAATTTTGATATTTAATTTATTGATTTAACACATTAATTATGAAATATATAGAAAAACTTATTAAATTTATTTATTAAAATAAATTGACAAATTTTAATAAGAATATTATATTTTTTTCTAAATGTATAATTTATTTTTTTAATGAATTTAATGAATATTTAAATGTACAATTCATATTTATTGAGTTCGTTTAGGTTCGATAAAAGCTTGAACATGCTCGTGAGCCATGAATATATTCGTTAAATAAAGCTCGAGCTCGATTCGATTATAAAAAAGTCAAGCTCAAACATTCAAGAGTTCGGCTCTCGATTACATCCCTAAGCGTGGGCAGCCTTATTCGCTACTCTAAAAAAAAAATGAGACGAAGAAAATTTCTTAACTAGGAATTTCAATCTTCTACAATTAAGCCTACTGGAGGTTTTTTCTACCGTCGAAGCCCAAGTTGAGGTGAAATCAAGCAACCCACCGAAGCATGAGTACCCTTTAGCCATTGATGTGCTCCATTGATTGTCTTGTCATTCCATACAACATCATTCTTATTTTGCCAAATACACCATAGAACTTGCTGCTCACATTGTTGAACTAAGTTATTCCACCACATTGACAAAGAATATGTTCCATTACGCTCCTCCCCCACATCCATTCGTCGTCTCTTTCGACTCGGCTTAATGGAATAGAAAGAATAAGTTGCTGGTCTCTCTCTGACGACTAAACTTTCAAAACATCCAAATCCCAATCTTCATTATCTGAGATCCGTAGAGAATCCACCGTAGTTGTGATCATTTCTGGGTTGTTCCCTGACTCAATAAAAGGGGTGTAACTTATCAGGTAACCAGGGGTCATATATCATGGTTTTCATGTGATTACAAGTACTCTTTTCTTGATCATATATAGGATTCGCCATAATTTGCATGAGTAGTCAATTGACCTAAATTTTTTTGAAAAAGAAGTTTGAAACATTCGTATACTATAAGAATGATGGATGAGTCAATTAGCAATTAGTATGCTAATTTCAAACTTCTTTTTCATGGGATTCCCTACATAAAATATTATCGGGCGTGAACTAATTAGATTTTATCTTCAAAGATATTCAAGGTAAGAACTGAATGTTTCCATCATACTAGTTTTTGTTTCCCGGTTCCTCGTTATTTAGTTGGTGCATTTATTATTTGGTTTGATATTTAATGGAATTGAGATCATTAATATGTGTAGTATACTCTCCAAGTACAATAATCATACAATGTTCAGAATTATATGAGAAAAAATACATTTTGTTGTGAATTAAAAATCTTTAAACATACGTCGCTTATAGTCAATCTAGTATCAAGATCTTAAGTTTGAGACGATGTCTGAAAGAAAAATATATTACAATCAATATGGCATGTGAGAATGTGATTGCATTTATTCAGGGCATGTGCCACCACCAATGCGGATGACATCACTAGGACTCCCACCTTATCACATCTTCACACTAGAGGAAATGGAAGAGGCAACAAACAACTTTGATCCATCTGGTTTGGTAGAAGGATCACAAGGCCAGGTAAAATACATTATTCGTCTTCAATGTATGGAGATATTCAAGCATACTTGAAAAAACTCGAATATCGCTCGAGGAGCGTACCAAAGTATCCCTTCTCGCCCCCTCGAATTCTTGGAAGAGTCGAACGATTATCGTGAAGCCATCTAGAATGAGCTAGATAACTCATTTTTGCTTCACAAGCAATTGTGGAGTGGTCCAAGTATAATTTTATACTTTAATAAAGTGGGAAATATATATAATCTTGACTTACGTAAGAAATCACTTTTCTTATACAATACCTTTATACGGTATATGTGACTGGGGAATCATTTTCACAGCTCTACAAAGGGTGGCTTAGGGATGGATCAGCAGTCCTAGTGAAGCGCCTAAAACTGAAACAGAAGCATTCATCACAAGCTCTGCAGCAGCACATGGAGACGGTCATATCGAAGCGAAGGCATCGTCATCTGGTGAGCGTTCTGGGGCACTGTATCGTAACGTACCAGGACCATCCCAAAACAGCTAGCACAGTGTTTATTGTGATTGAGAATATTGCATGTGGTTCATTAAAAGATCATGTTACAGGTATAGGACTTTTGCCTTTTTAAGAAACTTCATTCACTCGTGTCTGAATCTTAGAATAGATGAGCACTTGATGACTTCATTTCTGGCAGATTGGAGGAAAAGGGATGCCATGAAATGGCCACAGAGAATGGCTCTCACACTGGGGATTGCGAGAGGGATACAGTACTTGCACACCGGAGACATCCATGGAAACGACCTGAAAATCAACAATGTCTTGTTGGATGAGACCTTAACCGCGAAAATAAGCAGCTATAACATAAACTTACCTTCTAAGGTGTGTTTCTTTTACATCCCACCTGACAGCATTGAAAGCAACGGTATTTTAAGTAGCATTTTAAAGCATAAAACAGAGCAATTTTTCTTTCTGTAATCTGATATATTCTTGAAACAGGTTGGTGGAGAAAGCCCTCCAGATGGACAAGTTCACTCAAATCAATCAAACAGGTAACTTATTCAAATTTCATGTATATTTTTTTATCCCCTTCCCACAAAGACACTGTGACCGACACGTATTTATTTACTCGCAAGCATGGCATATATCTGCAGTGAAAATCCAGAAAAAGAAGACATTTATCAGCTAGGAGTGATCCTACTTCAAGTTATCATTGGCAGATCTATAGATTCTCAAACTGAAATAGATGACCTGAAATTTCAGGTAATATAACTTTCGCTCCGAAACTTTTGTTCCATTTCCCTCATACTTCATCTAGCGTTTCTTAAATTTCTGAGCTACAGCTCGAAAGGAGCTTAGCCGAATCGCCGTCAAAACTACGCGATATGATCGACCCCTCCATACGTGGAACGTTTGCATACGAGTCGCTGAAAACAATGGTGCAGATCACCTTAAACTGCCTGTGTAAAGATCCAAGCGTGCGCCCAACCATAGAGGATGTGCTTTGGCATATGCAATACTCGGTTCAAGTTCAAGAAGGGTGTACAAATAGTGGAAATCTAAGCGGAAACCTTAGTGGAAATCTTAGCACAAAGTTGTAAACCGATGCTGCAGTGTTAGTAATTAGTTTTTATCTGTTTCTTGCATGTTCAAGTTCAAGAAGGGTGTACAAATAGTGGAAATCTAAGCGGAAACCTTAGTGGAAATCTTAGCACAAAGTTGTAAACCGATGCTGCAGTGTTAGTTTTTATCTGTTTCTTACATCATAAAATGAATGTCTTTATGAATCAAATTATTCAATGACCAACTAAAAATGGACTTGAAAAGATAAAACATTGGTATTAATAGACAGAAGCCTGAAGATTACAAACTGGAAGAACAATGTATTCATTCACTGCTTTAAGACATCACTTGTTCAATATTTCTTTAGCAGCAAATCCAAAGTAATCATCGAAGAAGTTTTGAGGTTCTGTGATAAAACACGAAATAACATCTCTCAGCGTAATTACCCCGATAACTTCATTGTCAAGGCCTGAAATGACGTAGATTCTATAAACCGCCATGGTTGCGAGTGTGTCTATTACAGAACCAAGGGTTGAATCGGGCTTGCATGTTATAGGTGTCGCAGTCTTCCCAATGTTGTCGGTAGCCGACGCAATAGTAGTGATGAAGTCCTTGGCAGTGAGCTCCCTACAATTCACATGTAAATGAGTTGTTCTACAATGAAAGACCAGCCCCATATAATTCAGGTCAAAAAGTTTCTATAAATTCTACCGGAAACTTGCAAACAGCTCAGGTCTGAGTAACAAGAATCGAATATCTCTGATGCTAACATTGCCAATGATTTTCCTGTTCGGTCCCTCAACAACTGGAAGACCTCCAATCTGTTTATCTTTCATTTTCTTGAATGCTTCTAGGATTAATTCATCGCTTTGCACACTTACAACCTGATCGATGCATTTTAGGAAAAAGGTCAGCTCGAGCGCAATGTAAGCAGACTGAAAATCAGTTTATTAATATGAGCAGTAACCTGATCTGAAGACATGAAAGGAAGTCCCAGAGCAGATATAGGATGAGAAGTGATGCCGTCGAACCAGTCTCTGCCTTTGCATTCTTGGAGACCATGTATAACAGCCGATTGAGTTATGAAGTTCTTGACAGTCGGGCTGCCCATTTCAATAACAGGTACGTTCCGAAGCCTATATTTTGAAAGCAACAGCAAGACACTCAACATTGAACTGTCTGTCGCCACAGGAACAAAAGGCGCCCATCGATAGGATTTCAAGATCGAACTCACCTGTAAAATATAACCCTATATTAAACCGTCTCCCAACTTGTTAAAATACAAAACTACTATTGAACTACCTCCTTCAAGCTCGATTCCGAAAAGTAGTCCCCAAAATGATACCAGTACGCACAAAATTTATATAATTTGAGTTAGGCATATCTTTTACTTCTAGCTACGCGTTGCTTTTGACAGATGCGACTTATGCATAAAGAGGCTCTTTAAGGTACACATAATTCAACCTTTTATGAAAGGTGGATTCTAACAAATTATTTTGGTGATTCATCTCTATCATAGAGAGTTATAAAGCCATTGAATTTTTACCATGCTCGACTTGAAAGGCTCTTCGTTAAGTAGAACCTTGTAAAAATCTTCTCCTAGCTTATTTGCAGCTGTCGGTGCATCTTTTCCCATTCCTTTATCTGCAGCCATACCTCCCGCCACGGCCGCACCAACGGCAGCTGCAGTCAATCCAGCAACGGCAAGAGGACCCGTCGCCCCAAATGCTAGTGCTCCAAGACCACCAGCAGCACCGGTACCAATCCCTGCAGCAGCGGCCGAGCTAGCAGCCAGGGCAGC
This sequence comes from Primulina tabacum, assembly GCF_025594145.1. Classification (NCBI taxonomy): domain Eukaryota; kingdom Viridiplantae; phylum Streptophyta; class Magnoliopsida; order Lamiales; family Gesneriaceae; genus Primulina; species Primulina tabacum. The sequence goes on along the minus strand of NC_134561.1, from coordinate 30,278,913 downwards.
GGCAGCAATTTCTGCACTCTGTAGCACCCAAAGAACGATGGCCGAGTAATCCACGATTCCCAGATACCTTTCCCTCCAATCCTTGCTGTTCTTGGCATCAGGATTCACTACGGGAGCCGACAAAATGTTGGATTCCGACAGTATTTTGACAGCATCAAGAACCGTAGTGTCTGCTACAATCTCAATAACTGGCAAAAATATTTCAGGGGAGATAAAATCAGAGACTACTAAATGACATCCAACATCCGGCACTCGTAAATGATGAATCAACTAGTATCCAATATGAATCAGTTGCGAAATTTTCCATCTCTTAAGGGCCATGATTACCTTTGCCTCCGGGAACTTGGGGGAACGACGAAACCGGAATATGCGCAAACGCGTATGTCAGAGACTCCTGCAATGTAGGAGACAATTTCTTTCTGCTTTGTATCGTCTCAAAGTACTCATCGCAGCTCTGAACATTACCCTCACGCTTAGATTCTTGTGCTTGAGCCATTTCTACCACTATATGTTAACACAAATGGGATCAGTTTATTCAAGGCTTCCGACAGTTTAGACTCACTCAGTTGTTCCTTCTCTCTAATCTAAATATACAAGATATGATATCTGAATCATGACATTTACATCATTACACGCGGTTACAAATTCTACCAAAGCTATATATATATATATATATAATAATAATAATAATTCGGATAATATGATTCACTCCACCAAATTAAATCTGGGATTCTTGCAGAAAAATCCATATTCGCATATGAATAACAACTAGCTTCTGATCGAAACACGTCATGAGATTAACCCGTTGACATGAATATTTTAATTTTATGATAACAGTATTAAAAAAGAAAAGCCAAGAAATCAAGCGAGAGGAGCTCGAGTACCTTTGTATGATGAAATCTTGATTCAAATCCTGAATCTGCTATTCCACTGTAGAATTTTCTTCTCAGGGTAGAAAATGAGTTGTGTTTTATGGGTTGCGCGCATGGGGAATCGGGTCTCTGCCACCTGTCACAGAATGCATGCACGTGTCAACTTTTCCTTATTTCTTTCGCTTTCTTTAAGTTTGTGCATATATATAAGTACCAGCGCCGGATGATTACGTGTATGGTCGGCGTTTTTTATATCCGTTTAATTAAGATTTATATAAAACCATATTTAATCGATTTTATAAAATTTTAAATTAAACAAAAGGGATTATGAATTATTTATAATTAAATAAAAATTAAAAAGAATCCATTGATATTTGATAAAAATTGCGTGAACATTTTATTTGATCATATATGACTTATAAACATAGATTAAAATATTTATACGGATTACAGAATTTTACAACTTATAAAAAAATATAAAATTTTAAAATTGATGTAACGCCTCGATTTGACAAATGTCACACTGTATTAACACATGCATCAAATCAAAAATATTTAATTTTAGAGTTTTTAATTTATTACTATCGAACAGAAGACATATCTTGTTTATATGAGTAATATCTATAAAACAATTAAATTCATCATTAACTGTACAGTCTCATACATACACAGTCTTGGAATCCCTCTAATTCCGATGTGAGACCAGTTCATTAATGTTTTCTTTAGCTTAAAAGCCTGCTCAAGATTCGCTCATTGTCTGTGCTACGTTTTGGCATTGACGATCATTCTCTGCTCTCATCAGCCCTAGGTGTCACACTAGTGGTTATATTTATTTGAGCTGAAATGTGATAAATAAATTCTCGATATAATCGAATTATTCGTAAAGTTCACAAATAAAAGAATACAAACTAAAAATCAGTTTAAACCATGACTAACCGAAATCAATCCAAATCATGCGGCCTTGTTCACTATAAGAAATATGATCTATCGCGATGCACTTCATGGTCAACATCGTCATATCGTATTTTGTGACGCATAATGTGCTCAGCGCCACTCAAATAGCAAATCGCCTGCGTCCATTTTCCCATATCTATTTTAGGTTATTTAACAACTAGACAAAGTTAACACTTCACGAAATGTAAGCATTTGGCGACTAGAGCACACTCAACGTCATTGATACGTAGCGGGAAATTTTTCCTCCTGCGTTCTGGGTCATTTGACAACATGACTCGGTTAACGCGTCGCAGAAAAGATAACCCTAGAGTGTCGCAAAACTGCTACATCATTCCACGACGTTTAGCAAGCGTTACGCGAAAATTTTTGATAGAAAAAGTTATTTCATTGGTACATTTCGCGACGCAGAGTACACTCAACATCGCTAAAACGGGGAGTGTCCTTTCGCAACGCGACTCATTGGCCTTTGTGCATCCCCGAAGAGTTTTTTTTACCAGTGTCAAGGAATATAAACGAGCTGAGCCTATTCACCAGCTTTTTGAACCGGCTCGAAAAATACTTAATTCGAATTCGAGCTTAACTCTACCTTAACTTATTTTGATCGATATATAGTTCGCGAGCCGATCGCGAGCTTTGATATGTTATTAATATAATATAAATATTTATTAAATAAATATATTTCGAGCATTTAATGATTCGAATAGATTGCGAGCATATTTCAATCTTTCAAGTCGAAAATTAAACCGAGCCTTTATTCGAAACAAACTCGCGAGTAGAACATTTTAAATTTTTCAAACTTTGAATTGAGCTTGATCCTGATTATATGTGTTTGAATCGGAATTCGAACATTTAATTTTTCATTATATTCAGCTCGATTCAATTCATTTACACATCTAATATTAACATCTAAACTTAATATATTTTTGTTGGAAACTTAATTTCGGAGTGACAAATTGAGCGTGTGGCAAGAAGACTGAAAGTAACTGAACTAAAAATTCATAAACTATTAAGTTGCTCGAACTGAAGATTAGTGCGTATATAATAAAAGGCAACTGAACTAAGCTAACTGAACTATGTAGTCAACTGGATGATCAGTTGAAACTGATCAGTTACACTACAGTCAGTTGAGAGCAATCAGTTAATCATATCGGCTATGTCAACTGATAAATCAGTTTTGACACGTCATCAGTTAAGGAACGTAGCTTTCAACCGACAATTGTACAAGAGCAGGCTGCAACGTATAGTGGGAACTCTGCATTTTAGAAAAGCTACAGTGTACGATTGTCAGAAGAATGTTGACGTGGCTATACAACGGATATAAAGATTCAAAATGCATTAAATTTTACCGTTGGAAGCAAATCCTATAAATAACCGAGAGATCAGCTGAAGAAAAGCAATCAAGCTACGAAAGTGTTCAAGTTAGCAAGTAGAACTATGTGCATATTCTTTCAAGTTTAAAAGCTCTCAAAAGCTCACGCTTAGTATACACATTCATAGCTTTCAGGCTATACTTTGAGCTTAAAAGCACAAACACTCATTGTTGTATTATTCGATCTTGTAGAAATCAGTTGTGCTAAGAAGTTACACATCAGTTGAGTACTGATAAATTGTATTGAAACTAAGTGTTTCAGTTTTGGCATTGTTAAGTCCAAACTGAAGTGGTTTGTACAAATCTTTTTATAGATCAGAGTCTTTTAGTAAATATCATATCTTCGAGATAGAAGGGGTGACGTTTGAGTGTTTGAAATATCTGAACATCCACAAATCTTGAGTCCCTTAATTTATGTTATATTCTATTTGTCATTCAGTTTATTTCCGCACTTTCATTAGTTAACTAATTGACATCGACAACAAGATTTCTGAATTCAGTTTATCACTAAACTGACTCTTTATTAAAAAAAGATTGTGAAAACTGTCAAGTGTTTATTCAACCTCACTTTCTAAACACTTTTTCACTCCCAACCGATCCTAACAAGTGGTATCAGAGCAGTTGAATCTTGTTCCTAAATATTCCTATCTACAAAAACTGATTACCATGTCTTCCTTCAAAAAAATTCAAATGTTTTCCAAAGAAGAATTTGACGATTTGAAGATTAGAATGCAGGCTCATCTAGCTGCACAAGATGATGATATTGGTACGTTATCACTGACAGACCCATGAAAATACTGAAAGCAAACACTGTTGTTGCCATAATGATGGTGCACCACACCACATTGAAAAGCCCAGAGAAGAATGGACAGTAGAAGACAAAAAAAAAGCCAATTTGGACAATGTGGCTAAAGACATATTGTACAAAACGCTGGATAAAATTACTTTCAGCAAGATAAAGATGTGCAAAAATGCGAAAAAAATATGCGAGAAGTTAATTTAGCTCTGCGAAGGCAATGAGCAAACCAAAGAAAATAAACTCTCGGTTGTTGTTCAAAAGTTAGATAATATTAAAATGAAGACTGGAGAATCTATGAACGAATATGATGAGAGAGTTAGTAGCATCATAAATGAACTGAATGCACTTGGAAAAGTGTATTCAAACAAAGAAGTCGCGCTGAAGGTGGTCCGAGGTCTTCCCAAGGAGTGGGATGTTAAGACCAAGACCATGAGAGAATCAAAGGACCTGAATAACGTCGAACTACACGATTTATTTGCTGATCTAAAAGCCTATGAATTTGAGTTGCAAACAAGAGAAAGAGAACCTTCTACACCAGCAGCTACAACTACTCTTAGTGCTGTCAAACTGGAACCAACTGGTTCAGTTGGGAAAATCAGTTAAGTAATGATGCGATGTCATTATTTGTGAAGAAATTTGGAAAATTCTTGAGAAGAAACCAAGGTTCATTCCAGAGAAAATATCAGAGAAACAACTCCAAGGAAGAACCAAATTCCTGTTATAATGGTGGAAAGCCAAGACACTTTATTGCTGACTGTCCGAAACAAAAAAGTGACAGTAAACATTCAACTGAAAAATAGAAGAAATCAGTTGAATACAAAAGAAGAGACAAGAATGATAAGAGATCATTCAAGAAGAAACACGAAGTCCTGCTAGCTGAAGAAAGCAAATCAAAATGGGCATAGTCTGATAGTGAAAAGTCCGAATCAGAGAGCTCAAGCAGCTCCAGTGATGATGAAGAAGAGGTTAAGTGCTTAATGGAAAACGATGCAGAACTGGAGTCAACAAGTGAACATGTATTTGACTTCAGCTCTGCTGATTTTACACGAGAAGAACTCATTACCACTCTGCATGACATGGTGAATGAGTATCACAAAATTGCTCGCTCATTTGAAAAAGCCAAAGCTGAGCAAACTGATCCCAAAGACAATAAAACAAAAACTAATTATTACAATACGTTGTAAAATTAAAGTTTTTTTTAATGAAAACCTTCCTAAGTGGAAGAAGTGATGACGTAGGAGTTATATCTCCGAACATATATAAAATACTTATGTTATTACATTTCGCACTTACATTCATGTAAATCTAATTTTAAGACGTTTATTGTCAAATATAATATAACACTAGTCTAACTAGACTGTTTCTGCGCTTACAAATTTCAGTAGTCCAACAAGTCTAGTCATTCAAGGCATGTCTTAACAACCGCGAAACCGTTAAGAACACTTCAAAATCAAAGAAATTAATAATTCATCCTCTCTAAATTCTAGCTCGATCCCAACAATCACAATATATTATTATTTATTCATATTTTACTAGATTGTCTTAATTATATTTGTAATTTTAGAGAATATAAGTTATATCATTGATAGTGCTATAAATTTTTATAATGGTCTTACAAAAAATTATTATTCTCTTACAAAAAATTATTATCTATTAGTTTATCGAAATTATTAATTTATCTAACTTGTCCAAGTCGATACCGTCAAAAAAAATATTATTTTAGAGATGTTATTAATTTATCAAACATTAATTTATAGATTTTTAATCTATCTATTATGTTAAAGTGGTCTATAAAAACTTGTTTCGGTATGGATATAATGAATGGTGAAGTCATTTTTCTATTCCTGAATTCATAAATGCCCCTAAAAAAATAAGTAAAAAAATAGGAAACGGAATAACCATAATTTTTTATTTTCAATATAAATTTTAAAACCAAAGTTTATATGATTCGTTTCGAATTATATATGTTAAAATAGAACGACAATTTTTTTTAATTATATTAATAAGTTTTTATTTTTTATTTAGATTATATATTTTATAAAATGATATTTTGTGAGTCAAGTATTAGATTTTTTATTTTATTTTTATTTTTTTTTTGGAACAAGATTTTTTATTTTTAGTTTATTATTATTTGTTTAATTAATTTAGACTTTATATTTAAAAGTTTTATCCAAAAATTTAACTAAAAAGATAATACTTTATATTTTAAAATCTATTTTAATTATTAATTTAAATAATTGTGCAAATATTTCATTTAAAAAAAAACGAATCTAACTGAAGTAAAATAGTTCGTATTTAAATTATATATTATAAAACAAAAATTAAAATAACTAATTTGCGTACAATGGAATGGAACAATGAACATCCTAATACAAATTTTAAAAACAAAGCTCCAGATTTGAGAAATCTGAAAAAAAAAATATGTAAAATAAGCATTTTTCACAAGTTGATTCAAATATTTTGACAAAAAATTCTTCAGTAGATCTTTTATGAGACGGTCTCATGAATATTTATCTGTAAGACGGGTAAACCCTACCGATATTCATAATAAAAAATAATACTTTTAGCATAAAAAGTAATACTTTTTCATGGATGACCCAAATAAGATATTCATCTCACAAAATACGACCTGCGAGACCATCTCACACGAAATTTTGTCAAAATTGTTAAAGCTCGTCCTATAAACAGCAGGGCCCGTTCCTTAATATGAAAAGTGCATCAATTATTTCATAATCGAATCGATGATTGAACCGGTTAAATCGAGTGATCGATTTTATGGAACCGTCGGGTCGGTTTTAAAAAACACAGATATGCATATTATCTTGTCTGAAATCGAGTGGCAACCAATCAGAGGATTGCATGAGGATAACGAAAAAATGGAGTCGCTTTGTCTATTCTGCATTGGCACCACATATAACTGATCATTCTTCTTTGGCCTTCAATCCAAGAAACTAATCAGTTTCTTTCCGCCATTGGAGGTGTTTTTTGTAAGGGTGTTGGCCCAACAGGTATCGATTAGTAAACTCTTAGTTGCTTGATAATGGCGAGCTTCGATCGCTTCAGCTCTGCACCCATTTTTCCTCTCCTTCTCAAGAGGTAAATAAAGTCGCAAATGCGAAGTCTAATAGCTTGATATCGCAGATTGTAGCGATCTTGTTGCGGGGAATCGACAAAGGAACTTGCATTTTTAGTCGTCAAAGTTAGAATCTTGAAATATTGATTCGGGCTTAGCTTAATGACCAAGAGAATGATATAATATAATGATTTTTCAGCATTTTTGTTTCATTTCCCAAGTACCCAACAAATCCCTTCTTCGATCGAGTATCCTAATTTTGCAGATTTTGGCTTCTTGTGTTCTCAAATAACAGTATTATATAGAGGCTTGATCATTGATTTAATCACCGGCTAGACAGTAGAATCAGCTGGTTTACAGCTTCCTTTTGGTTTGTGTAGCGTGGGATTGTAGCATTTTCACTTTGGTTGTTGATTTCTTTTACTTGCAGTGGTCTTACTCAGTTTTTTTTGCTGTAATAACAGTATTATATTGTGTTCGTGTTTAAATATTTTTCATTATTTTCTTGGAGTTCTTCTTGTAGCTGTTGATCATCTAGATTGTGTCAATCGGTTGCAGTTTTGTTTGAAGATGCCCGCGGCGGCCTTGAGCTCGTCTCTCTGCTTCTCTTCCCCCAAATCGGCCTCATGTTCAGAACAACAGAGCAGCCTTTTAACTGCCAAACCCAAAACACTCCTGTATGACAACCCACTCTACCATTCAACCCATGCACACATTTCCCTCCAATTCAAAGAAAAAGTCCTTTGCCTGGAAATCTTGGGCGTCAACTCGGGCCGTGCACTGGCCCAGAATCCGTCTCTCCGCTTAGCTTCACTCCATTCAATCCACGACATAGTCACCTTCCTCCAATCCAAAGGCATCCATCTCAAAGATTTAGGCAGAATCTTTGGCATGTGCCCCAAGATTCTGACTTCAGACATAAAATCTGAACTCAACCCAGTATTTGATTTCTTATCCTTTGATCTAAAAGTCCCGGATCAGAATTTTCGAAAGGTGATCAACAAATGCCCAAGGCTCTTGATTTCCAGTGTGAGAGATCAGTTGAAGCCAGCTCTATTCTATCTTCACAGACTTGGATTCAAGGATTTACACGCTTTGGCTTATCAGGACTCAATTTTGCTGGTCTCCAGTGTCGAAAGAACTCTGATTCCGAAGCTGAATTATCTAACTAGCTTGGGGTTTTCGAAATCTGATGCGGTGGACATGGTCTTGAGATGTCCGAGTCTGTTCACATTCAGCGTGGAGGGTAACTTCAAGCCGAAATTTGAGTACTTCGCGAAGGAAATAAAGGGGAGTCTGGAGGAACTGAGGAGATTTCCCCAGTATTTTGCGTTTAGTTTGGAGAATAGGATAAAGCCTCGGAACACAGAGATTGTACAGAGAGGCATCGAGGTTCCACTGCCATTGATGTTGAAGGCTACTGATGAGGAGTTCAGTGAATTGCTCTTAAATCAAGGGAGTGCATAAATGTAATATTATCTTTGTTTGTGTATACTTGTGAATCAATGGAAAATAAGTACATTCTCTTGATGATTAGCCTTTTATCATTTATTCTACGGCGCCGTATGATTCGGGATGAAATGAAGAGGATATAGGATGATTGGAAAATCGTAGCCAAATGGTAGACGATGCTGTGATGTTGAATCTCAAACCGTGCCTAAGGAGCTTAATTCTATTCATGAAATTAACTGTCCATTCAATTTCACAAACCAAATAGCAGGACACCATGGGTATTTTTATTAATCCTATATAGTAGAAAGTAGTATGATCATTTCATATTTATTTACCTTCATCTTATGGCATTATATCTTTGAACTTAATCATAGTGGAAGAGTGTGCAGTGCAATTCTCTGCGTAACAGGGAAAAGCATCCTGTTTCCTTTAGAGTTTCAACCCAAATTTTTATGCCCATTATTTTGTATAATGTTTTCGAACTGGCCTCAAGGTGAGAAGTCTAAAAGAACATGTGGATCAGCAACAGACATAGCTAAGTGCTTGCAACGGGGTGAAGGTTCAGCTTATGGAGGCAATGGGGCAGATTGAAATTCAGATTGTGGAAATGGACATAATACGCCCTCTGATTCGTCCATTTATTCTATATATTGTACAATAAGTTTGATTGTAATTTATTCATTATTTTAGTGAAAGCAACGTTGCACACTTTACACTTCTTCCTAAGAATTCTTGTTATTCATGTTTTCCATCTTGGTATCACAGAACTGTGAGCTCACTGCTCCTTTGGCCTCTTCCATTTCCTATAACCAACACAAAATATCTTGACTTCACCTCTTTCAAATGTCATTAATCCAGCAAACCAACTTGCCATTGTTCACTTGGACGAGGGAAATTATTTACTCTGGAAGCAATAGTTTGAAGCTTGAATTCGTGAGATTGGACTTGAAAATTTCCTCTACGACAAGGCCATTTGTCCGCGCCCCAGCTCACACCATCGGTGGATGGCCTTCCAAGGTCTCTAATCCCTGAGTATGTTCTTTTTCAGCATCAAGATTCGCTGATTTTTTATTAAAAATAAAGACTGTCGGGATTTATGTTTAACATAAACCGTAAAAAAATTGTGTATCAGATATAAATGTTGTAATATCTATTGACAACACGCAACGGAAAAATATAACACACAAATAAATGAGTTAAACAAAAAATAACTTAGAGCTAATTTTACACAAGTATAAATACTTGCGCGATGCCCCAATGCAAAATAATCACTAGAATAATAACTTGTGTTCACAAAAACCAATACTAGTGATTCTATGAAAAACTATCAGCTCAATTTGTTTTCCAGTGATGGCAAGAATCCGCGAAATACTGCTTTTTCTTCTTCTTGTGTTGTTTCTGAATGGCATCATAGCTACACGAGGGAAAGCGATGCTGCCCACTCTGCCGCAAAAGGGGGCCGCTTTCTTCCCCCAAAAAATGCCAGTTCCACCATCAGGGCCCAGCAAGCAGCATAATTATGTTCCGAGGCTGCGTTTCATTCCAGCAACAGTAGTATATGGTTCAAAACGCCTTGTTCCATCCGGCGCGAATCTTTAACACGTTAAGGAATCAAATTGTATCCTAAAACAAATAATCAAATAAAAAACGTATTCAAGGAACACAAATAGTTTGCCTAAAACTGGAGCAACTAAAACACGATCTTCAATCAACACTTTCATGAGTGTTATCTTCAGATATCTTCAACAATCACGGCAACGCATTGTAACAACAACGATGATCTTCAAACGGCGACGCTCTTAGACTTAATTCTTCTCTCTGATAATATTTCTCGTCGTGCAAAATTCTTTTGTACCCACTACGTTCCCTTGTTTACATAGACTAATTTTCTCCTAGAGTTTATCCCAAAAAGTAATCCTACGAAATATGGAAAATAGGAAATTTATTAGAAATAAACTCTTTTAAATAATAACATCATATCATGAGATTCTTAACATAATTATCTAAGATCTAGAAAGGCAAACCCTTTGATTAAATATTTAACACAATCTCATTAATAAGGAAAAAATATTGAAGGGAAAGATTATTTCAAGAAATAAATTATATCTTATAAATCAAGAATTATTCAATCTCCCTTTTTTTTCCTTTATGGACAAAATGAGCACAAACTTGGTTTTCCATGTTGACTCCATTTTATCTCCCCCGGAATGTGAAAATCTACCTCCCCTTGATTTTGACAACATATCTCCCCCTAAATTTGATTATATTAGCATGGGTGTTGTTCACAGTGTTGAGAACACAGAAGACAACGCATGAGAGAAAAATTCATTGCATATCATCAAAGGAGAGAATAAACTTATCATCAAAACTAAAAATACCACAGACAAAGAGCACATGGTATAAAAAATGACAAATCACTATCAGTGTTTGCTACTGCTTCTTCCTCTTCATCACTTTCTCTGGTTTTCGACGGGCCTGCTTCATCTGTTTGTGCACCAGCCTTTTGCGCTTCTCCCCCTTTTTTTGTCCAGAATGACAGCAACTTCCAAAGCCAACATGTAGTCAACAACAAGATTTTCATAGTATATCAAATCTTCCTTGGTTTGAATGATCTTAACCAGGGCATGATCAAGCTGAGCATGTATGGCAGTGGTGGAGAGCATGACATATCCAGTGGAGGCGACTATGTTGTGAAAGCCTGGGGGTGTGTTGGAGATATCAGATGCAGGGCCTGACTCAGACCAAGGTAGGTCTATCTTTTTGTTTCCTTTGAGCAGAGCAAGGGTAATTTTCAGTAGCTCGCTTACATCAGACAGTTGCTCATCAATATAGCTAATGAATCCCTGAGACTCAAGGATCCCATAAATCAGAGAGTAAAATGGCATTTTGGACGATTTGAGTCCTTCCTCTGCAAATTGGAGCACTATTTTGGAGACCAACTTACAGAAATTGAAGGTGCCATGTGTATCAATGGAGAACATAATCATAGCTTGCTGTCTTGTGACGATTTTGGAGTTTGTGGAAGGATTCTAATTGCATATCGCAATCTTGTGAAGAACAAAATAAAAAGATGTCAGATTGGCGGCAGACAGACAATTGGGATGTGCCGAAAATTGATTGATTAGGCACCCGGTAATTGCTGAAGTAGCATCATGGATATCTGACAGTAAGTTTTCTTCTAAATCTGCAGGAGTATGATAAAAGTTTTTGATGATAGCTGGACTGAATTCATACACCCTATTTTGAAACAAACACTTTCCCAAATTTGCCTGACCTCTCATCTCCAGCACCTTGTGAAATATTTGTGTAAAATTCAATAATTGGTTTGCAGCAATATGATACCACGACAGAAACTGTCGAAAATATCTTGCGGAGTTGCAGAAAAGCCACTAGATTCTGCCTAGAAAAGGCATAGTGTCTATGTTCTTCTCATCAAGAAAATCTTGGTTGGCATACACAGACCATTGTGCCAGAGATATTTTGTTGTAGAACTTCGTTGAGAAGGCTTTGCTCATATCATAATCTCCACAGTCAGTGTTGTCTCGAATGTCCTCAACATCCAGTTCAACATCATTGTTGTTAGTAGAGATGTCATCAACATCATCGAATACTTCATCAAATGTGTTAGACGATGAATCATCGGAGGCCTCAAGCCTATGGTCTACAAATTCATGTTGCATTTTTGCATAAGGTTCATCACTAGAGTCTGCAGGGGTAGATACAGAGGCAGTGCCTTTTTTATTTAAGTTGGCCAAAAATTGTGCCAGAGAGACTTCGTCCTCATCGGACAGAGTTGGTTCCTTTGGGTCAAGCGGTGCAGCATCAATGTCAGAAATTGAGAGTGTGTCATATGAGGAACTGCTTACAGTAGGGTGTGTGTGCCTTTTACGAGCCACCAACTCGTAATCAGCATCCTTCAAATCATCTCTAGAAGTGTTCTCGGGGTCAGCCAGCGAGGGTCTTGCAGATGATTCTCCCTTGGAGCGAAATCGTTTTGAAGGATTATAGTCAGGGTTGTATCATGCTTGGAATTTTGATCTGTGAACTGGTGGTGGTGGCGGAAACACCTGATTGATAACAGAAAAATCGGGTAGGTTTTCTATATCGATTCTATTCCCGAGCTCACTTGGGTCTATTGTCTCCAGAAGAATAGAAACCTCTTAAAAAAGAACAATTTCCCAGTTTGGAGCGCCAAGTGCGTCTGTGGGTGTTGTATGAACAAGGGCAACATCCTTCCTGTAAACCATTTCACTTCGGATGTCCTATGGATTATAACCTTTTCATGTGATTTTTTAGATTGGAGACGAATGAGAGTAAACAAGAGAATTTTCACATAGTTAATCAGAATGCGGAAATGATTTTAGCGAATAATACGGGAAAACAGTTAGATTTTACTAATTTTAATAGGCATTGGTTAAACAACATTCAATTCGATGGTAACAATCACTCGCGTAAGAATAGCCCTTAATCGCTTAGCTTAACAAATTTTGCATAGATTCACCAATGAAAATAAAGTAACGAGTGAAAAAATTAAACAAAACTCATGAAAATATACTCAAGACATGCGATAATAATCTAGCAAATTGACTCCGGAAAACAATTTTCGGATTAAAATTCCATATCGGCTTAGCACCATTAAGCCATCATAAATATTTGATTTCTAGTAACAGAGTTTTTCAGCATGTTTTCTCTGTTGAGCACTAATAACCTCTTGAGCCCAAGATATTCACAATCTCATGTACATGCACGACCTAATTATGCCTAAAAACAAAATGAACTATAATAGAAACATGATAAGGTGAATGTGGATGTGTTCACAGATGAGATGTTTTCATTGATGTTGACAACATCTCCGGACAACATTTTCAATTTTCAGAAAGAATTTTGATTTTCCTGCACACATAAAGGCTATTTAACTATATATATACACATACACACATAGAATTGGTAGCTCTCACACTAAAAGAACGGTCTTCTTTGGACTCCTCTAGGCAGCTTTTTCCATTTTCTTCATTTATGCTTTCTATATTAGACTCGGAAGAGATAGCTCCCATACTAAAAGAAAAATCTTCATTGTATTCTTTTATGTATCTTTTTTCATTCTTTTTATTCTAATACAGAATAAAATCCTTTTTTTATTTAATTGCTCAATCTTGTCAGGTCACTTTTGACATGTAATATGATCATAGAGTACACAAACATCCATCAACTACTTAGTGACTTCGTCATAGCATATATCATGGCCAAGTGTGTTGCTTCAAATAGAACTGAGAAATTGACAGCACATCAACAAAATTAGCCAACAAAGTGCAAACATCACATATAACAGAATGAGTGAAAATGCAGAATGCTTAATTTCCTAAAAATTCATATTCATGTTAGATGTTGTCCTAGATGTTAAAGCATCCAAGGCAACATTCGTGAGTGATCAGAACCACACATGCTGAAAGATTTTCTAAAATTGGAGAATCTCTCGAAGTCTAATGTTTTTGTGAATGTCTGTCAACTGGTTATTTGTCCCAAAAAATTCCATATAAATCAAATCTTCCTCTAATAAATCTTGAATAAAATAATGTCTAATGTCAATTGTTGTTTGAGAGTGTTGTACTTGATTTTTTGAGATGTCGATTGTGCTTAAATGGTCAAAGTACACAATGAGAGTTTCACACTTAAGGCCATAATTTTCTACCATTTAATTCATACATTAAATTTGGGAGCAACAATTTACAATAGCCATATATTCAGATTCAGCAGTCGAGAGTGACACATAGTTTTACTTCCTATTATACCATTAAACTAGGTTATTTTAAAGGTAGAAACATCGTCCTATTGTGCTCTCTATGCCATCTAAATCTCCAACCCAATCAGCATCAGAAAAACCCACTAAGTTGCTATGTGTCTCTCGAGTATATCACATCCTAAATCTATGGTTCCTGCTATATATTGTAGGATATTCTTAACAGATTTTAGGTATAAGATGTTAGGATTTGATTGATACCTAGCACACAAGTATACACTAAACATAATATCAAGACGACTAAAATCTGCAAGGAAAGCGGCTATAATGAAAAAAGGAAGATCCGAACAAAATAAATGAAATGAAAGAAATCAGAGTCAATGGAATGACCAATTAGTAACCCAAGATTCTATACTTTTAGTAAATGCTGATACAAAAGGCTACCAATGATGGTGCGATTGAGGGTGTTGTCAACACCTTTGGCAACATTATCTTTGCAAAGTTTTTCACTTGAACCTATATGTTTTTCATGTGTTTAGTGTTTCACTTGCAAATTTCGTAATCAAATTCTTCGCATGATTTCTTAACCTAGAGGACATACATTCAATAAAGTCATCTGCATGCTTTTGAAAAGATGCATCGAAAATTATGAAATCCACATAAACTTGGCAGATAAGTATTTCACCTTTTGACTTTTGAATAAATAGGGTTTTGTCTACCTCACCTCATTTGAAGACAATTTCGAGTAAATATTCAGTCATTCTACCGTACCATGCACGTGGTGCCTGCTTCAAATCATAAAGAACTTTTTTTTTAACTTGTAAACATGATCCAAGTGGTGTAGATTTTTGAATCCTTTAGATTGTCTGACATACACTTCCTCACACAAAATATCATTCGAAAAGGAACTTTTGACATCCATTTGGTAGAGTTTAATCTTCATATAACATGCAATAGATAGCAACAGGAGGACTGACTCAATGCGGGCTACAGGAGCAAATGTTTTATCAAAGTCAACTCCCTCTACCTGTGTATACCTTCGAGTAACCAACCTTGTTTTGTTCCTAATTATGTTTTCTGACTCATTGGTTTTATCTTTAAAAATCTATTTTGTACCAATTATGTTTCCATCGTCAGGAGGTGGAACTAAATACCACACATCATTACGAACAAACTATTCAAGCTCATCATGCATCACTTTGATCCAAAATTCATATTTCAATGCTTACTTAAATTTTTTTGGTTCAATTTTAGATAGAAAACAGGAATGACTAACATGTGAGTACATGGAACTCATGCACACTAACCCGACCATTTTGTGATACTCAACATTTCTTTTTTTCAGGTATATATGTCTCCACACACATTTCCAATAATTTGGGATGAATGATGATTTATCTGAATTTTGTTTGAAATATTCTTTCCATCATCGATTGTATCATCATCACTTTGTTATTCATCTTCAGGTTCAGTCACTGTAGGATCTCGTGTTGTGCTATGTGTTGTCACATCTAGGGCAACACCTGGATTTTCCAGATGGAAATTTTCAGCACGTCATCCTCAACAGTTTTTCTTTTGAGATCTGCATCATCATCAAAAAAACATTGATGGATTTCAGCATAATCTTAGTTCTAATATTAAACATATAATAAGCACGACTATTTGGAGCATATCCAAGAAATAGACACTTATCGCTTTTAGAGTCAAAATTTTCTAGGTGATCTCTGTCGTTTAAGAGATAGCATACGCATCCAAAAACATGAAATTATTTAAGATTTTGTTTATTTACCATGATTATCTCATAAGGTGTCATAGTTGAACCATTTCTTAAGTACACACGATTTGCGATATGACATGCAGTGTTTAGGGCCTCAGTCCATAAAAGCTTTGAAATGTTCTTTAAGCTCAGCATCACCCTAGCCATTTCTTATACTATTCTATTCTTGCGTTCAACTATGTTATTCTGTTGTGGAGCTTTTGGAGCAGAAAATTCATGTGATATACTTTTCTTATCACACAAAGATAAAAATAAGGACTTCTCGAATTCATTACCGTGATCGGTTCTGATTTTTCTTACCTTCAAGTTATGGAGGTTAGTGATCTTTGTGAGTAAGTTTTTAAATGCAGCAAAAGTGTCTGATTTTTTTCCTCTAATAAATCTTACCCACGTAAAACGCGAGAATTCATCGACACACACAATATAATATTTTTTTAACTCCATAGCTTTCCACTTCATAGGACCCATAAGATCCATATGTTATAACTCAAGGCAGCGTGTTGTTCCGAAGTGTTGTGAGAGGGATTGACACCCGAGTTTGATTACCTTTTTTACAATCACCACAAACATATAGTACTCTAGATGATAAATTGGGCATATCTCATACATCATCATACTTACAGAGGTTTTTTAAAGTGTTGAAATTTACATGACCCAACTTTTGATACCAAAGGTCAAGTTCACTCAGTTTTGCATGTTTGCATGTAAGTTAATCTCCTAATTGATAGCAATTATCTGCAGACCGTGTACATGTCATAACACACATATTAGCATTATCAAAATCTTCACACGAATTTTATTAAATTTAACATGAAAATTATCATGACATAATTGACTAATGCTTATCACGTTTGAGTTTAGTCCCTCAACATGTAGCACATTACGAATTTATGGCAGTCCTTCAAAATTCAGTGTTCTTTTTTCAAAAACATGTTCTTTTTCCCACCTCCATACGTCACTCAACTACCTTTTTGTTCCACATAGTCCATGAGGTATTCTTTTGAACCTATCATGTGGCGTGAGCTTCCACCATCATAGTACTAGTGACCTGAAGTGTTAGTTTTTAATGATGTATAAACAGTGTAGTATTACTTTTGGTACCCAAATCCTTTTTATAGAGTAGGTTGATGGTTGGAGGTGTTGCGGTGGGTGTTGGACAACACTCTGAGTAACATCCGATTTACTTCGTTGTACATGTGGTCTTCCTTAAACTTGAAATAATAGGGCTTGATATGACCAGGTTTGAAACAGTAATGACACACGCCATCAACATCTTGCCCTTTTGATGGAGATCTCTCAGTCGTAGAAGGGACTGATGGTGGTTTTTATGTACCCATGCTCTATGGATAGTGATTCATCTCATCTCATCTCATTTTTCCTATAAGAAGAACCTTTGTGATGCATTTTATCACACAAATCTTTTGAAATTCATGGTTTGAGTGGAAATTTGAAGAAAATTTAGTGAACAAAAATAATGAAAAATAGAAAATCAACACTCCTTTTCCACCCAAAAACACTTTGGAGAAGAAGTTGTATCAAGATTATCAACCAAAAAATTTCGAAAATCGATTGAAACCATGAAAAACATTGCCGGAAATTTTCTAGAAAACAACAATCTAGATTACTAGTTTTTTCTCCTTATTTCTTCTTCTTCTTGAACAACTCTTCTTTATTTTTAAAATAAAAGTTGTTAAAATGCTTTCTCGTTCATAAATGTACCTGTTGATCATCCCAAAAGTCAATTGAATTATTGTTTCAGGTAGTCCGAAACAAGCTTGACAATCGTTATAGCTTTTTCTAAATCTGTCATTGATCCAGTTTGAATTTGAAAAATTATATAACATAAAAGTTGTAGATCGAACCAAGACAAATCCAGTGTAAAATTTCCGGCTGCGAGTGGTCGTCGGAGCTCCTCCATGCGCCGGCACGACAGCGTGTGAGTTTCACGCCCCTCTCCGATGGTTGGGGTATGATCGATCATTTATGCACTATTTTTAGCTATTTCTGAAAATTTTGGTTGGTAATTTTTAGACATGTACTTTAATTAATATGATTTTTTAAAGTTTTAATTAAAACTTCTCGGTACAAGTTTTTTTAAAAAAGAGTTTGAAAAGATTCCAATGCCTACTACCAGTCCTAACCAATGTAAAATCTCTTAAATGATATTTATAGGAATTATCTTGACTTGGGATTGAAATCAAGACAAAAATTAAGCTACCGATCTGAGGATTTCTCTACTATGAGGTGTTTTCTACGGTGAGGTTTTCCTACCGGTTTCTTCAATAATTTGGTATTTGGCCTGAAATTTACAGTAAAGTTTTTAAACTACTGATTTATTTATATATTACATCATGTTGTGAATGTTACAATTTACTTGTCATATTGCATAACATATTTGAATTTTTTTATTTATTAGTTCTTGACTGATATGGAAGGCAACTTTTCCTACGGTTTCTGGGTCCCATAGAGAAAACTCGAAACGGGGATGGGAATCCCTGAGTTTTTCGAGTTCAGGTTCGGAGATTTTTAAAAAATCCCCGAAATAGTTCGGGGTGGATATAGGGATATTATCCTCATCCTCAAACCCGCCCCGAAAATAATATTAATAATAATAATTTTGTTAGTATTAAAAATATAATAATATTATTATTTTTAAAATATTAATGATATTATTATTATTAATATTGATTTTAATATTAATATTATCACTAATAATAATAGATAATAATAAGTTTTGGTTCGGAGACTTCTTTCCCCATTAATATTTTCAAATGGAGATAGGGGCAGGGATATGGATTTGATCCCGAGGTTTCGGGATTACCCAAACCTGAAAAAGCGTGGATCAGGGTGGATATGGAGGTGGAGTGTGAAATTTCGGGACAAAGATGGATATGACAAATCCACTCCCGCCCCGCCCCGTTATCACCCCTATTGACTGGTTATCAGTCGGTTATTATTGATTGAATGAATATATGAATGAATGATTGAATGAATTTAGCTTGGACAATGGTCTATGAACCGGATTTCTAGTCCATTGGACAACACGGCTTCAGCCCGAAAAGTGGGTCCAATGAACAACATGTTTAAAATATGTATATGGTTCATCTAAACAACGTGACTTCGGTCCAGAAATGTGAATTCACTTGGGCTCGTAAATAAACGTTTGTGTGGATACTACTTGAGTACGTGGGGAAAGTGCTACACCGAATGTTGGTGGGAGCCACCTCTTTAGTCTACATTATTCACTTCAGAGTCCTGAACATTCACTGTATGTCACTTGGCATGATATTTTCATAATGATACGTTACTACTGATACTTGTTATCTCATATTGAATTATTGTCCTGATAAATTTTCTTTTGACTTGTTATAAATATATAAGCACGATTTTATTTCATCGCTAATTTCCCAAATACTACATGACCGGGTTTAGATCAGGATTGGAAAACGGTAAAGCATGACCAGGGACCAATTCACCCGTTAAAGCATGAATGGGGATCTCATGTATGTGACAGTGGATCTTCCCTGTCAGCCCAATACTGTGGTTTAGTCTGATCAGGCATTTTATGTATGGGTCACTTGCTTTGAAACATATCTCTACGCAAAATGATGAAGTTCATGTATGTTCAAGTATGTATGTTGCAAGCATGTTTCAGAAAAGTTTCGCGTTATGGCACGTCTATGTATATATGCAAGTTCAAGCTTTTATATGCATGTTCAAGTTTCAAGTACGTACGCTCTATTTTAAAGGTTGCATGTGATTTTATTATGTAGTACTTGCTATCTCCAGTTTATACATGTTGAGTCTTTAGACTCGCTAGACTTGATCAAATGCAGGTGAGGATGACTTTGAGGAGACGACGGGTGCGGACCAGTGAGCTGGCTTGGACTGAGTGGGAGGCTAAACCCAAGGACCGCCCAATGTTTTTAAGATTTCACGCACGAAAAATTTTATTACTCTGATTTCATGTTTTGGGTTACGATGTTTAAACAAGTGTTTTTAACAAACTTTATTTACGATATTTTTATTTCAATTATTTTTGGACGAACAGTTTATTTTAAATCGAAATTTGATAGTTTATTCTTATGTAAGAAAACTTTTATTTTTTCGCAAATTTTAAAATAGTTAAAAAAGTACGGTACGTTACAGTTGGTATCAGAGCGGTGTTCTTGTAACGGGTTATGCCTACTGCCAGTTGCGAGAAGCTTATGAAGCCACACCTCAAGTCTGTAAGTTTTAAGATTTTGAATTATTCCATGTATTAAGCATTAAGTCATGATTTCAGCATGTCCATGTTTTAAGTTCAAGTTACATGCATCTTATGCTATTGATATTATATTCATGCACATTGGGTTTACGTGTTGGGTAAGCTGTTGGAACAGTATGCCTTCTAGACGCATGATTAACTGGGAAGCAAGGGATGAGGACAGAGATGCTCGAGAGGAGGGGAGAGACGCTCCTCCTCCTCCACCGCCAGATATGAACGCACAGATGCTTGCAGGTATGACTCAGTTCTTCGCACAGTTTGCGAGGAACCAGGAGGCAGTGGACACGGGGGTGAGGCCCAGACCAGAGGCAGTGTATGAGAGGTGCAGGAGGATGAACCCAAAGGAGTTTTCGGGGACCATTGACCCGATGATAGCTGAAGGATGGATTAAGTCTATCGAAGTGATTTTCTCTTTATGGAGCTGCATGATGCAGATAGAGTCAGGTGTGCCACATTTCTTCTGGCAGGGGACGCCAGACTATGGTGGGATAGTGCATCGGTGTCAGTAAACTTGCAAACACTGACATGGAATAGGTTTAAAGAGGTATTCTACTCCAAGTACTTCACTGAGGAAGTACACTCTAGATTGACTAGGGAGTTCATGACGCTGCGACATAGAGACAGTAGCGTGGCAGACTTCGTCAGGAAGTTTGAGAGGGGGTGTCACTTTGTGCCCCTGATAGCTAATGATGCACATGGGAAGCTGAGGCATTTTATGGATGGTTTGCAGCCAATCTTGCGCCGTGATGTGAGGGTTGCTGGTCTGACTACTTATGCCGTTGTAGTATCTAGAGCCTTGGCAGCAGAGCAGGATCAAAAGAACATTGAGATCGACAGGCAGGGCAAGAGGCCCTATCAGGCACCGCCGTAACAACATCAACAGCGACCTCAGTTCAAGAGGCCATTCCAGGGGCAGCCAGGGAAGAAGCCATTTCAGGGACCACCGAAGGGCAAGGGTCCTGTTCCACAGCAGAAGGCTCCCTAGAGGCCGGGTGAGTACTCGGTGTGCTCGAAGTGCCACCGCCAGGATCCGAGACAGTGTTTATATGGATCGGGCAAGTGATTTAAGTGTGGAGCCAGCGATCACATGTTAAAGGAGTGCCCACAATGGAAGCAGCCAAACCTGGGAAGGGTATTCGCCATATGCATGCTCAGGAGGCGAACCCAGACACGACATTATTGACCGGTAAACTCATTTAGTTAAGCACCGTATTATTTTGCCATGCATGTTTTGAATTTGATGTTGGGATTTTTAGTGTGCTAGTTAATATTTTGGTGACTTGAGATATAAATTTCTACTCTGCTTGAGGTTAAGATTAGAATTTTTGGGAATGGACTGGCTGACGAAGAACATAGTTCTTATTGATTTCTAGAAAAAGGCCAGTGTTGGTAAGACTTTTGGGCATGGAGCAATTTCTCTTTGAGCCAGCGAGATGGAGGAGCCCTCGCATGATCTCTTGCATGCAGGCGCGGAGACTTATGCACAAGGGTTGTCAGGCTTTCTTGGCCAGAATTGTGTCTGCACCTGACGTACCCACTCCATCAATAGCTGATGTGCTAGTAGTCAGAGATTTTCCTGACGTCTTTTCGGGTGACGTCACAGGCCTTCTACCAGAGAGAGAGGTGGAGTTTTTAATTGACCTTGTGTCAGGCACCGTGCCAATCTCTAAGGCACCGTACCGTCTAGCTTCAGCTAAGATGTTAGAGCTCAAGCAGCAGATTCAGGAGCTTCTAGACAAGGAATTCATCCGCCTTAGTTTCTCACCATGGGGCGCACCAGTGCTCTTTGTGAAGAAGAAAGACGGGAGCATGAGGCTGTGTATCGATTACCGAGAACTGAACAAGGTAACGATCAAGAATAAATACCCACTTCCAAGGATCGAGGACTTGTTCGATTAGTTGCAGGGAGCTACAGTGTTCTCTAAGGTAGATCTTCGATCGGGGTATCACCAGCTGAAGGTGAAAGATGCAGATGTTCATAAGACAACCTTCAGAACATGATATGGGCATTATGAGTTTTTAGTGATGCCATTCGAACTGAAGAATGCTCCAGTAATTTTCATGGACTTGATAAACCGAGTATTCAAGCCCTACCTAGATCAGTTCGTCATAGTGTTCATTGATGACATTTTCATTTACTCGAAGAGCCATGAGGAGCACGTTTAGCATTTGAGTACAGTGTTGCAGATTTTGCAGAGACACAAGATGTTTGAAAAATTCAGTAAGTGTGAATTTTGGTTGGGGAAGGTAGCATTTTTGGGTCATGTAATTTCTAGCAGTGGCATTGAGGTGGATTCAGCTAAGGTAGCAGCGGTTAAGGAATGGGTCGAGCCGAAGAATGCGTCAGAGATCCGCAGTTTCCTAGGCTTAGCATTCTACTACAGGAAATTCATTCAGGGATTTTCTTCGATAGCAATGCCACTCACTTCATTGAACAAGAAGAATGCTAAATTCATTTGGAGTGACGAGTGCCAGAAGAGCTTTGATACTTTGAAGCAAGCTCTTATCACAGCGCCAGTTTTAGCCATGCCAGCAGGGAAAGGTAATTTCGTGTTGTACACTGATGCTTCTAAGCTCGGTTTAGTTTAGGCGCAGTTCTGATGCAGCATAGTCGGGTTATAGCTTATGCCTCCAGGCAGTTGAAGGTACACGAGAAGAACTACCCGACTCATGATCTTGAGTTAGCTGCAGTTTTGCGTTGAAGATATAGAGACACTATTTGAATGGCGAGAAATGCCAAATATTCACTGATCACAAGAGTCTCAAATATTTCTTCACGCAGAAAGAGCTGAATATGAGACAAAGACGGTGGTTAGAGTTAGTGAAAGACTAGGATTGTGAAATTAGCTACTATCCGGGGAAATCTAATGTTGTGGCAGATGCCTTGAGCCGTAAGGTTGCAGTAGTAGCATAACTGTCAGTACAGAGACCTCTTCAGTCAGAGATGCAGAGATTTGGGTTAGAGGTTTATCCTAAGGGCAGCCCCTAAGCTGTCTAATCTGACAGTTCAGTCTTCGTTGCTTGACCGAATCCGTGCAGATCATCCTTCAGATGAGCAGTTGCAGAAATGGAGGCTGAAAGATGAAGCCAAGGGCAGTGTACTCTACACAGTGTCCGATGGTATTGTGAGGTACAGAGGAATGATGTGGGTGCCTAGTGTTGATTCGATCAGAGAGGATATTCTGACAGAGGCACATGCATCTCCGTATTCCATCTACCCAAGAGGTACTAAGATGTACAAAGATTTGCAGGTTCTGTATTGGTGGCCAGGAATGAAGAGAGACATCCGCCGATTTGTGTCTGAATGCCTCACTTGTCAACAAGTGAAGGCAGAGTACCAGAGGCCGATAGGAATGCTTAAGCCACTCCCTATCCCCGAGTGGAAGTAGGAGAATATCACCATGAACTTCGTTATTGGTTTGCCGAGGTCAGTCAGAGGATCCAATGCCATTTGGGTTATAGTGGATCGACTCACTAAGTCAGCGCACTTCTTGCCAGTGAAGACGACTTTCCCCATGATGCAGTATGCGGAGCTCTATATCATGGAGATAGTTTGATTGCACAGGATCCCAGTTTCTATTGTATCCGACAGGGACCCGAGGTTTACATCGGACTTTTGCAAGAGTTTGCATGCATCCATGGGGAAGAAGTTGCTATTCAGAGGATCCAATCGCTACCCGGAGTTTTTTGGTAAGACTTAATTTCAAGAACGAAATTTATATAAGTGGGGGAGGAACTGTAGAGTCCAAATTCATTAAGCGTATAACCCATGCATTCATTTAATAGTTAAATTATTTTTTTAAGTTTGAAATGATTTATCGCAATGCATGACCTATTTAAATTGCATTATTTTAAATTAATTATGTTTATGCGATGCACGTTAAATGTTTTCTTGAGTTTCATGTTTCAGACGATTATTCGATGTGGGATCGAGGAAAAGAGACCGGCGACGATTTTTGGCATTTTTAAAATGTGGTATTTTATTTTAAATTAAGAATGGGGCATTTTAAATGATTTATCAAGTTTTTAGCATTTTTAAAGCCTACTTTAATTATTTAGTGACTTTGAGATCTTTTAAAACTTTTAAGATTTACCAATAGTATATTTTGAAATTTTAAAGTGAGTTAGCATTTTTTATTAGCCTTTAAACTAGCATTTTTAGTAGCAATTTAATTAGTATTCTTAATTAGCATGTTAATTGTGTAATTAAATATTTTAATCCCCTAATTTAACTAAACTCTCTCACACACACACACACCGAGACACACACACACACATACACGTTTTAACACACACAACACACACACACACATATTTCAATTCAGATTTTTATTTTTGAGAGCAAGAAAACCTAGGGTTCTATAAGAAGGAGCAGCCGCCCCTCTCCCTTCGTCTTCCAGCAAGTTTTTGTTGATTTCGTTGCAAGAAAATCGTTCCACGATCTTCTCGGATCAACCCTCGCTTCTTTCCCGCCTCGGTATCGTCGTTCCGGTATTTCAAATCATCAAAAGACATGTATATTCTTTCGTTTCTGCATCGATCTTGTCATAGTAATAATTTTTATGTTTATTGTATGAAAACCATGTGTATGTTATGTAAGAGTTTGAGTAAATATGGTTGGATCACTTTCGAAACGGTTTTTGGATCTCAAAACACGAATTTTCTGTCATTTTAATTACTGCGATTTTTTGGTCGGTTTTCTGGAAAAACTTTCAACATATGAAACGTAGAACTTTTCGATACCTTTGATTTGATATAAAATTCGAGATATTTGGAGAATTCGTTTTCTGAAAAATATGATCTTGATGTGTTCTTGGAGTTTTATTGTTGCAGGCTTCGTTGGGATCGACGGGTGATCGCTGCTGCGTTTAGGTAAATCGAAAATGATGTTGGGGTGATTATTGGTTTTCGTTTCGTGACGTTAGGCACTTGGTTGAATTAGAAGTCGTAGGATTGGTTTTAGCACCGAGTGTCGTGTTCATGGATTTGTTGCGTTGCTTATGATGCGTCGCTTTGGAGACGTTGGGACATTTTGTGGAGTCGAGTCAGTGCCATAGTGTCCTAGGATGAGTCTCGAGGCGTTGTTCACTGTCTGTGTAATCGAATTTGAAGAAAATAAGCTTCTAAGTCGCTGAGTCAGTGTACCCGGCGCTTGAGCGATAATATGTTACCGCCCGAGCGCGGCCCCGGCTATAAGAAGGTTTGGTTTCCACGTATTTTCAAGTTCCATTAGTGAGTTCATGCCTTTTATTGTTGGGAAATGTTCACACGTCATTTTAGATATTGTTCGGGATTCGATGTCATGGGTTAGTACGATGATTTAACGAGGTCAAGTCCCGAGTGATCTAGAATGTCATAAACTATTTAATTACTTCGGTGGTGAGCACGAGTACCTACGTCTAAGCTATGAAATTTAAGTGCATGTAATCATGTTAGTATGTGCAGCAGTGGCTCCAAGCGAGATCCAACGAATCCCTCAACGCCAAGTAAGTATGTTTGACGTACAAAGAAAAAAGGAAAAATATTTTCATGTTTTCGAGGTATGCTAAATGTCTTGTGACCTAATTATGTATGAGATTGGAAAGCGGTAAATCATGACTAGGGACCAATCCACCCCGGTAAAGCATGACTGGGTTTAGATCAGGATTGGAAAGCGGTAAAGCATAACCAGAGACCAATCCACCCGTTAAAGCATGAACGGAGATCTCATGTATGTGGCGGTGGATCTTCCCTGTCAGCCCAGTACTGTGGTTTAGTTTGATCAGGCATTTTATGTATGAGTCAATTGCTTTGAAACATATCTTTACGCAAAATGATGAAGTTCATGCATGTTCAAGTATATATGTTGCAAGCATGTTTCAGAAAAGTTTCATGTTATGGCACGTCTATGTATGTATGCAAGTTCAAGCTTTTATAAGCATGTTCAAGTTTCAGGTACGTACGCGCTATTTTAAAGGTTGCATGTGGTTTTATTATGTAGTACTTGTTATCTTCAGTTTGTACATGTTGGGTCTTTAGAGACTTGATCGATGCTGGTGAGGATGACTTTGAGGAGACGAGAGGTGCAGACCAGTGCGCTGGCTTGGACTGAGTGGAAGGCTAAACCTGAGGAACGCCCAATGTTTTTAAGATTTCACGCACGACAAATTTTATTACTCTGATTTCATGTTTTGGGTTACGATGTTTAAACGAGTGTTTCTAACAAACTTTATTTACGATATTTTTATTTCAATTATTTTTGGACGAACAGTTTATTTTAAATCGAAATTTGATAGTTTATTCTTATGTAAAAAAATTTTTATTTTTCCGCAAATTTTAAAATAGTTAAAAAAGTATGGTACGTTACATATTTGTTATATTAATAAAAATTTTTACATGTTTTCGCTACTGTGATTAAGTTATAATGGTGATATTACAATTTGAGGCTCACATCTATATACTTAAAAAATTATACTTGTTCCGGATCTGCGGAGAAAATTGTCATCTCTATATCTATGTAATTAGAAATTAATATTTTTCATTTATATCAAATATAAACGTTTCTTTATTTTTCACACATTAATAAAATATTTGAAAAAACAAAATTTATAAACTTCTTATTTTATGTCTATTTAATTCATTCAAAAAATAATTGCGTATTTTTTAATACTTAGTTAATAGAGATATATTAGTTTTTTAAAAAAACTATTATGAAATATGGGATCTAAATAATTGGGATGGATAAAGTCTATAATATGCTGAAATAATAATAGAGCGATGACGATGAATCTCAAACCCTAGTGTTAACCTCTGAAATGGATTTTGTGAAGGTCCCACACCAATTCAAAGTTCATTGTCACATTGGTGAAATGACTTGTCCTTTTGCAGCATTGCAAGAGTTCTGCTAATCGAATTGCTCATACCCTTGCTTTAAGTGGATTTTTTAATATGAAACTTTTATTATTTTTTAAATGAAAATTTCATCAAAATTTGGTAAAAAGTGATAAGATACTACACTGGATCAACCCATAAAAGAGTACTAAATTAACCAATACAATAATTAGTATTCCGATACTCTAAATGCATAAACCAAATGCCAAACACCTTGATAACCTGAACTCTATATAATAAAAGACCACTTCGAGTCAATGGCTGGAAAATTTCAATAGATCTCGGTATGCAACGGAAGACATGTATCTTGATCACCTTAATTATCTCATCAACGTTGGGCTTTGCATTGTCGAATATAACTCTATTTCTAATGTTCCATACGTGATACACAGTTGCCGCTAGAGCTGCACATCTCATCCTATTCAGAGTCGAGTTGCCACGGTAGACGCCTCTGAACGCATTAAGAACAGCTGTAGGTGAACCCATTATCTTCCTCATGCCAAGCTATTCATGTATACCAGTCCAGACCGATCTTGATATAGGGCAGATGAAATAGAGGCGCTGAACCGATTCCTCTGTACCGTTACAAAGCACACATGATTTATCATCAAGATATGTTAACCTATTTCGCGTGAGAAGTTTCCGGTGTGCCAATAGCCACAGCATAAATATGTGCTTCGGTAGAATGCATTGTTTTGCAATCAGTGGTTTCCAAGGCCATCCTTTCCATCTTTGAACGAAGAAGTCATAAGCAAGGGATGACCCTCCCGAACCACTAAACCAATTGTCCAAGGCGACGATCGCAGCCTCATTCGATCCAAGCCCCATAATCATTTCATCCCGAACGCCAATAATTTGTTTAATCAGTGGTGACTCTTCTTTATTCCACTCCCAGTTCCAAACATTTCCAAACTGACCATATACATGATTGATCCATTTAATCCAGAAACAGTCTTTTTTCAAGTGTATCTTCCAAAGAGTCTTAGCTATCAATGTTTTGTTCCAAGCTTTCAAATTCTTCAACCCCAAACCCCCTGCCTAAATCGGTTTACAAAGCATTTCCCACGCAATCGGTGGATTTTTTGTTGGCCATATAAATTTCCGACATAACGAGTATATCCCATCTATGATGCAAATCGGTAATGGAAGAATAGATAACCAGAAACATTCAACACCTTGCACAACTGACCTGATAAGCTCAAATTTCCCAGTGTATGATAAAGTATGTCGAGGCCATGAACCGATCTTATGCGCAATTGCATCGACAAGAATACGATAATCTGATGATCGAAGTTTTCTAGACGCGAGTGGGACTCCCAAATATCGGAAAGGTAGTGCCCCAAGAGTAAATCCAGTGATATCAATTATTTTATGTCTGACATATTTATCTACACTTTCCATGTAAATGTTAGATTTCGGAAGACTAATCCTTAGACCATCCATATCTCCAAACTTATTCAAGTAATGCATAATCATAGAAACACTACAAGTATCCCCCCTGGACAATAACAACAAGTCATCCGCATATGCAAGGTATGTGATTCCCAAGTTCCTACATTTAGGTTGGAATCCAAAAGCAGTGGAGCGAGACATTCTACACAATGTTCTAGAAAGCACTTCAATGCACAAAGTAAATAAGAACGGTGAAAGTGGGTCACCTTGACGCAACCCTCTCTTCCCTTCGAAATGGCCGTGAAACTGCCCATTAAGCACAAGAGAATATGATGTAGATGATACACATTCCATGATCCACTTTATAAATATGTAGGGAAAATTCAAGCAAGCAAGTACTTCTCTCAAGAAACTCCAATCCACCGTGTCATATGCTTTGAGCAAGGCAACTTTTAAAATACACCTCGCCGATCCACGCTTACGAGCATACTTCTGTAACAGTTCCTGAGCTAAATGAATGTTATCCACAATCGAACGTCCGTGAATAAAAGCACCTTGTGCCCCGTCTATCAATTTCCCAATCACATTCCTCATTCTGTTAACTAGCACTTTAGAGATGATCTTATGAAACACCGTGCAACAAGAAATAGGCCTATAATCATTAACTGAATTTGCTGCAGCTGTTTTAGGTATGAGTGCAATTATCGAGTGGTTCCATTGTCTCAAAATGCGTCCAGAACAGAAAAATTCACGAACTGCATTGAACACATCATCACCAATTATATGCCATGCCGTCTTGAAGAAGAAAGAGCCGAAGCCATCCGGTCCCGGCGCTTTATAAATATCAATATCAAAAATGACTTCATTAACTTCTGCCCGAGTCACTAACTGCGTCAAGTCTGCCTAATCATCATTTGAAACACATGCTCCAGCCATTATAATTTCTCTGTCAACGGGAATTGTATCTACTTTCCTCCCCAGGAGATTTTTGTAAGAGTCAATGAATAGCTGAACAATCTCAGCCTGATCAGTAGTGATTGTACCATCTGTTTTCTGAATCGCAGCAATGGCATTTCTCTTGTTATTCCTTTTAATCAGGTCATGAAAGAATTTTGTACATCGATCGCCCTGTTGAAAGAACTTAATTTTCGCTTTTTGAGCTATAAATGACCTCTCCGCTTCCAACAATATCTCAGCATTTCACCTGATAGATTTATACCCATCTCGCATTACCCCATCTAATAACATCTGCCCCTGCAACTCTTCCAAATCCTGTTTCGCATTGGTCGCTCGAGTTGAGATGTGGCTGAAGTGTTTACAATTTAGTGCTTCAAGTGGCTTTTCAGTCCTTTAAACAAATGCTTTAGTCGAAATTGTGCTGTTCCGTGTCCCTGAAATTTCCACACACTTTGCACTAGTACCTCAAAATGTTCACTCGACGCCCACATGTTGAAAATTTTGAAAGGCCTCTTCTTGTTAACTGTGGGCTCAAGTGAGGACACAATAGTAAGAGAATGGTCCGAGATACATCCTGGAGCTATAAATTTAGCCACCCCTTCAACATTGGAAGTAATCCAACGATTGTCAACAAGAACTCGGTCAAGTTTGCTACAAACTCGAAGGCTCATCCACGTATAAAAGCACCCAATATATCGGAGGTCCATTAGATCAATGGAATTGATACATTCGTCAAAGTCTTTAATCTCATAATTTTTTTACCTTCAGCCCTCCTTTCTTCTCATCCGGAGACAACACATTATTGAAATCTCCCACTAGCATCCACGGCACTTGACAGTTAACACTAAAAGCTTTAAGTTCATCCCATAACATTCTCCTCTGGCGAATCGTATTGAAACCATACACAAATGAAGCAAAGAAAGTAAATTTTGTTCGAAGACAGATTACCCGAACATGGACTGTGAGGGCCCGTTATCCTAATCACGATTTATTAACATGCAATCTTGATTAATCAGTAAACAGCGGAAAAGTGAGTTAAAAATTTGCGTTTGGGCCTATAAAAATTTCTGCATGACCTTCCCGTAAATAAGACATACCAGAAAATCAAATACTCAAAATAAACAACATATGCCCTCAATAAACACAACAACATACACATGTGTCAGCCAGACACGATCATGACATATCCAAACCAAAATATCATAGAGCCGACAAGGCTCGCTAATACCGTAATACAATCCTCCAAATATATACATATAGTATCTGGGAGACAGCAACACCACACAATACCTAAATACAACTGAGTCTACTCTCAAGGAGCTGTGGTACTTCCTGAGGCTTCCTGTCGAGCGCCTGAGGTCGAACCACCTGTACCACCTGTCATGTCCACACACAAAAGACACGACAGCCCCCTCTCGGGGGTCAGCAACCCCAGTACGAGACATCAAGAAACCACGATATATGACATAGAAATGCAATGATGCCATGCATGAATGCAATGCATGAATATGTGCAAGATATCAGGATATCAGGAGTCAAATGATCGATATCAAAAATCATACATATATGCTCGAGCTGGTCCACGACTCAGCGGACCGTGCCTGGGATATGGCCCAGCCTCGAAGCCAGCAACTACCTAAGCCAGACCGAATCAAGGTAACCAAACATCTCAAAGACACCATATCATATCATACATATATAATGGATCTCAACCGGAATATAACTGGATCTCAATAACAGATAAGTTCAATATGATATGTTCAGTGGTATTGATGTGTCTAACTAAAATAAAATGTGCGTGAACAAAAGAAATATTTTATTTATTTTGCACATCAATTACCAATTGATAATATGCGAGTCAGCATATAATAACACATAAATCAACCAATAGCAAATAAATCATACACAGGATCATCAGATGCCTATGTCAGACATCGTGAAAATAACTGATTTCTACGTACCTCAACTAATTTATCAGTAATTTAAATCCTCAAGAAAGTCCTGGAATTGCCAACTCAGACAAATCACCTGAATATTAATTTAAATTGTCTTATTATCATATAAAAAATTCCAGAACCATTTAAATTCACTAAAAATCTAATTTCAATAATTTAGGCATTTTAAATTCCTAGAATTCCAATATTCGACTAAAATGTCTAAATCAATTATTTCTATTTTAATTCGTCGCTAAATATTCTTTTTAGCTTAAATGAAACTAAACTAATATTCAAGCGACTGCGATAAATTCTAGGTTCACCAGAGTATACCTCCAACTCGCACAATTCCGGAACCTACAACAATAACCTAATAATTAATCAATAATGATACATTATTTGAGTCGAAATTGATTTAAATTCACGTAGGCAACAATTCGCACCGAGGCAGCTTGTAATCCGAACAACAGTGGCTAAAATCGAGCCTAAACCGAAGCTAACCGGCAACAGGCGGCAAACTCGCCGGAGAAGATGACCGGAATTACGCAGAAAACATGGAGTTCTCGAAAATTTGCAAAAGTAGTACCGAAATAAAGCTTATGACATAAGGAACAAAACCCCTCAATCAATTTTTAGTTTTGAGCGGCGGAAGTCGGCAATTTCAGCGGTTAAGCCGGTGGCGTTTTTCGACGGGTTTTCAGGAATCACGATTTTACCTAACAAGAGTGGTATCAACGGAAAGCTTATGTCGAGAGCTTTCCAACCGTATATTTACTTGAATTTTTCGGCGACCGGTGACGGAGATACGGTCAATCAAAGCGGACAAAAATTGTGATAAAATGAATAACAGAAGCTACGGGTGAATGGCGCGGTTTCCAAGAAATTTGAGGATGATTATGATTATTATTTTATATATATATATATATATTATATATTTATTAATATTTTATGTACATGTTAGTTCGGAATTTGACTCGATCTATTTTATTTCACTGCTTTAAAATTTAGATATGCATTTTAATATCTTCTATAAACCGATATTTTCTAATACATACTTTAAACACACTATTTAATTATTTGGCTGAATTTTTTTCAATTTAAAATAATTAATTTTAATTATCGCTAAATAACGTATGATTAAATCGGGTCATGGACAGCCTGATCAGTCATATCAATTAAGTCTAAATTCACCAATGAAGGGTTCCAGAAAACCATAATTCGACCCTTATCATTGAGCATAAAATTATGAAAAACTCTCATACCCTGGAATCGAAGTGCTTTCTCCTTGGACTCCAAAATACCAAATATATCAATTTTGCGAGTGTCCATAATGTATTGGGCACTCTTTTGTTTTAGAGGCTTGTGAAAGCCTCTAATATTCCAGCATGGCAGCTTCGTTTATAACCAGAGGCAATTGTGGGTTGCGGCCCCATATCTTGATTTCCAAAGTATCTAGCCGAGTTGTTGATATTGTTCAAGTCCACATATTCTGTATTGCAAGAGCTAGTATCTTCCATATCCCCAAAAAAGACTGTCATTTCCTTATTGGTTCCGCGATTCTGCTCATCCATCTTATTCTTCAGTTTCTTCTTTTGTTTCTTCTTGTTGGAGACTACTTTAAATCCCTCCGCGTCAAGTCCAGCAATACAACTAGTACTGGGCAAAGCCATGTCCTCACAGGCCACTATTGACTTCCCCTTATCTATTTTCTCAGAGGTTTCGATTCTATCCCCTGATTCCTGAAAAGGCTCAGACACTGTTACCATCTCAAGAGCAGGAACCTCTTCTGTCACTCTCAGTTTCTTCTCAACAGCAACATTTGCAGGAGCGTTGGAACTGGGGCGAGACGGTGCAAATTTATATGTTTTGCCAACCCTTGAACGACCCCTTGATGCACCTGGCCGCGAAGCCACACTCCGAGAATGGTTGCGTTTTGAATTGTTAGTAGTATTGATATCCTCAACAACAGTTTCATTCTGTTTTTGATGAATGCAATCATTTTTCAAGTGACCAACCTTGTGACAAATTGAGCAGAGCTTGAAGTCCTGTTCATATTCGAATTTGATTGCAACATCTCCAATCGGTAGTTCAACTTCCATTTCAGTGATCTTTGGTTTTGAAGCTTCAATTTCAATCAACGCTCTAGCATATTTCACCCTTTTACGCTCATGTGTAAGCATATCCATGTGGATTGGATTACCCACCCGCGCGGCCAACTTCCAACAATCCGGGGGTAAACCATGAATTTGGGACCCACGCTGGCAATGTATTCATATCCTCTTCTCTAAATCTGAAACATCTCGGCATCTCTTTAAGAAAAAGATGGTACCCGAATACCATGTAAGTTCCTCCACGTAGTACTTGATCTCTGGCTTCAACATTAGGAAATGTGAATACAATCCAACCACTTTCATGAGTTTGGAATCGTCTATCAGACCCCCATCGCCTTACAAGATCAAATAAGGCTGCAGTAGGCGGTTTACCACTAATGACATACCCAAGTAAGCATATACCATACGTGTTTTCAATAGAGTCAATGTCCTCCAACCCAAACTTCAACTTACCATTACCAGTGTCCATAAATTGAAGTTTGTAATCTGCGTTTGCCATTCTATTGTTTTTAAATAAGCTAGCATAAGGAACCCTAGCCTTCTTGCCTGGCATGTCTGGTTTGTCTTGATGGCTGTTACAATTTGTATCAATCGGCGCATCCACAACTTTGTTGTTATCGATATGATTCCTGCTAGTGCCTTCAGCATGAATAGGCAGATTTTCAATACTTACTTGCCCAGCCTGAATATTCGAAGCATTTCGAGATCCATGAGTTGATTCTGTACCCACTGTAACATCAATCTTCCCATGAAGTTGCTCAGAAACTTTGTTATTACCATTTGGAGCTTTCATGTGCTTATTATGAAGTGGAAGTCTATTCTCAGTTTTACCGCCAGAACTTTTGTTACTCATTGTGGCCGAAGGTCGAACATGTAGAATGCAATAGTATTCAATAATCAACTCCACTGGATAATGTGTTAGCAAGAGTGCAAATCACTGATTTCTCAGCAAGGATAAGAAGATTCCAAGTGACGAAGATGCTCACACAGTTCCGACAGTAAAATCAGAATCGCGAAGAAGAAACTCCACAGTAGAGCTAGACGCGCGAATACTGTAGTGCACAATCTGATAGACAAATGAACCACCAGAGATGAAGATGGTTGCAATCGTAATTTAAGAGAATCAGTAGAAGCAAAAGCCGCGAACCCAAGGAGTCATCGTTCCATCCTGCAAGGAAACAAGGGAGAGA
This sequence comes from Primulina tabacum, assembly GCF_025594145.1. Classification (NCBI taxonomy): domain Eukaryota; kingdom Viridiplantae; phylum Streptophyta; class Magnoliopsida; order Lamiales; family Gesneriaceae; genus Primulina; species Primulina tabacum. The sequence goes on along the minus strand of NC_134561.1, from coordinate 30,244,159 downwards.
ATTCTCTCTCTAAAACATGACTTTTTAATAGGAAACTTTTAAGCCCCATTTGGTTTGAATAAACTTACCTAATCAATCCGTTTGTACGTTTTTTATTTAACTAAATCAATCCCTCCAATGAATGATTATGTTATATTAGGTGTGATAAAATAATCACTCCTCACCTCTAGGATTATTTATCTCACTCTTAATTCATCATATTTTTTCAATTTTACCCTTCTCCTAAATCCAAACTCACCACCACTTCCCTACACCGACCTTCCGCTTGACCGCCGACCGCCGACCGCCGCCCGACCGCCACCGACGCCGACATCGGCCACCGCCGCCGACCGCAGCAGCCACCGCCGCCCACCCCTGCCGACAGTCGGCCGACCGCCGGCCAATTGCCGGACAGCCGTCGTCGCTTCCGGCCAGCCACCGTCGACCGACCACCGCCACAAAACTTAAAAGACAATTTTGTCAATTCATCAAAAGATTATTATTTATCTCATTCTTTAAAATCATACAAAACATAATAATATTTTATCATTATTTAATTCAATCATTTTTTTTATAAATTCTCTCTTAATCATTTCATTATTTAATCACCCCAACCAAACGCAACCTTAGAGTAATATTGAAAGTATTGTTCTTTATTTTTAAGCCCTTATGTGAAACATAACCTTCTTGGTTGTTAAGTGAAATATAATCTATGTTTTACTCAAAATAAAAACAAAAACCGAAACAAAAAATGGGCTTATTCTGTCACCACCTCCAAGGCCTGCTGTGGGTATGTGGTGTTAGAAAATCATAGCTCAGTCATCAAGGAACAGTTCAAAAAACACACAAATGGCGGGGTCCCTCCTTTTAAAACACACACACACACACAACGGAACGAGTCAGTTGGGTATCGGTGTAGATTAGCCGCGTCAGACATGGACCTGGCTCCAATTCATTTGAACCCGTTCAATCTGGATTAAGGCACTTCCTTTATCGCAGGATCGGTATAAAGGATGGTGAGAGATCCAGCCAGTGGCTGATCTTTCGCCATTAGCTGACACAAGGGCAAAAGGCCGAGCTGGTTGCAAACAGATCGACAGCCGGGTTGTGGCCTGTTGGTGCTCAGCTGGGCTAGCGCGGTAGACAAGACTCAGATGGCTTGGCGCGGCTGTGCACAGCAAGGTGGCCACATAGCTCAGTCACACTTGGTGAACGAGGGTGATCGAATGCTATTTGTTGCATAGCCATACAGTCACGAGCATACTGAAACTATTGTGTATTCCTATGTTTACAAGTCACGTTTCTTTCCAAGAATCATGTTCAACATCTTTGTATTCATCAAAACCTACGAAAATCTTGAATAAACCATACATGGATTACATAATCCAACAATATATGTTTCCTGACGAGAATTTATCGTAACAAGATAGACCAAACCATTAATACAGCCATGGGAATAGAGTTGAGACAGCTTCTCAATCAATGAGACCAACCAAATGTACACAAAAATTGAGCGAGAATATATTAAAAATTCACTTCAAATAATGGATACACACATACGTTGATCAACGACAGACATGATATCTTGAAGATTAACTTCAACATCAAAATGCACTTCAGAGCTGTTAAACCGTGTGATGTTATCATACAAGAAAGGGGGAGTCTACCAAGACCAGGAGAGAGTGACGAGGATTGATGCAAACCTTTAATCAGCGTCATTCACATAACATTCTTCCCAAGTTGAAATTTTTTCCCCCTCCAATATGACACGATAGTTAAATGCCAACAATTCCTTTCAAATTGGATGCTCATGGAAACAAGAATGGGCGACGAAAATGCAAAGCTAACCAACCAACCCGACCTTATGGCTTACCATTCGGTTTTGGTGAATTATGGGCAAACTGATGATATGGTGAAGCAAGAGAACCATTTGGTATCGAAAGGCTTCTTGGATGATGTTGCCCGTTTCTTGAAACCAACCCTTGGGTTTTGAGACCATTTTTACCATTTGGGCTGCAACCGACTCGATCCGCTTGCATTGTTTGGAAGTAGTAAGACGAGCTAGCCATGTCTTTGAGGTTTGGCAAAGGCTTCAAAGCTTCAACAACTTCACTCATTAGAGGCCTAACTTTGGAATCTCGGCTAAGGCAACGAGCAGCCAAGTGTGCAGCTTTTTGGGCACCTTTAATTGAGAAATGACCTTCAAGTCGAGGATCTATCAAACGGTAAAAACGTCTCCTTTCACCAAGATGAGGCCTAGCCCATTCTACAAGGTTATGCTCCCCATTAGGCCGGTTTTTGTCCATTGATCTTCTTCCTGTCAGCATTTCAAGAAGGACTACTCCAAAACTATACACATCACTTTTTGATGTAAGATGTCCTGAAAAACGAGACAGATCGTCCGAAATAAGTGAGCTGTTCATGAAATCCTCAAGAAATAAGTCTTAGTATGTGTTTTATCCGTTTATTGCTTCAAATAGACTTTCTTCCATTAATTATCGCACCCATTTGTATACTTTTTTTTCTTGTTGTTGAAATTTTAAATTCATGCCAACAGTTATCACGTGTCCATCAGTTGGTTTTTGGCAGAAGAGTCTCTAGTGCACCGATCTAACATTGAAATCAAGGACACAACAAGATACCTGTCATGACATATTCTGGGGCCGCATAACCGTATGTGCCCATCACACGTGTAGAAACATGAGTTTTTCCTTCATCTGGAGCATCTTTAGCTAGTCCAAAATCAGAAAGTTTGGCATTATACTCCTGCAGAAGGTTTAAGATAATAAAATAAAAATCCTTATGTTCAGTAGTTCAGAGCAAATAACAAAATATAGGACATTTTAGAATAATTAGGACATATACCGCAACATAGGACATTTAGAAGAATAGAGTTTATTCAGAATTTAATACTCACAGCATCTAACAGGATGTTTGATGTCTTAAAATCACGATATATAACCGGTTTTTCTGCTTCTTCGTGAAGAAAAGCAAGACCCATTGCAGCACCTAGAGCAATTTTCATCCTGATTGACCACGGAAGAGGGAGAGACCCTGCAAATTACAGTGATTAGAATAGCTCAACAGCGCACTATATCATGAATCATATTGTACATCAGAGATTTTGAGGATTCATTTAAAATATCATCCATGTAAAGAACAAAAATTTTTTTACACCAGGAAATTTCAATGCAAAATGAACTGGGATAAAGCTAGCCGCATACTTCTGAATAGGTGATTCTCCAAGCTTCCTCTAGGCATAAACTCGTAAACTAAAAGCCTCTGATCATCTTCAATACAGTAACCAATCAATTTAACTAAATTAGGATGAACAAGGTCCCCAAGATAATTTACTTCAGCCTGCCATGTGAAATCGCACTTCAGAATAGTCGAACCAGCACAAGAACAAAAACTAAAACAGAAAGGAAAGCTAAATCAAGAAAATCAAATGCAAATGTATCAAACCATCCATTCTTTGTGACCCTGAAGCCCATCATGATTCAGGGTTTTGACAGCAACGGTAAGCCCGGTCCCTGGCTTAACTGGTGCCGTGCCATTCTCTTCAATCCACCCCTTAAACACACAGCCAAAACCCCCTTCTCCAAGAAGTGATTCTGGTCGAAAATTTCTTGTTGCCAACTTAAGGTCATTAAATGTAAATTTTCTCAGTCGGGAAGAAACTTTAAGTTCATCTTCCAGTTTGAAGCTTGACGAATTGCTTTCAGTATTGCTTGTAGCGGTGGATGGGATCTCGGTGGCAGCTGGTCGGTCTATGCCGGTACCATATGAAGATTTACCTTCTGTTCACATGCAAAACAAAAGATAAGAGCAAAGACAATGCACATTTTACAGATAGAAAAGATTAAAAGCATTATTATGCAATTAGACATTTTATAGATAGAAAAGATTCAAAGCATTATTATGCAATTAGACTTCAACCGAACAACAATGTAGTAAATCACATAAAAAGTAATCCTCATAACCCAAAGAAATCATCTTGAAGTTCATGCAAAAAAAACAAACAAACAAACAAATCAACAAACAAATAGCACACTGAATTTAGGAGATAGAGAGATGGATCACCGTGGGTGCTGATGCCACTAATAGAGTTATCCACTTTAGATCTTGAAGAAATACAGCTACCAATAAACTTTAACTTAATACAGCAACCTGACTCCACAGAATCATCTTTTTCCTTGGCCTCTTTTCCTTTCTTCGCATTCCAAGAATCCCCCTTTAAACTATCCCCACTTAGTCCCATCTTCCAAAAATAATCTCCAGAAAACCCACCCTCCTCGCTATAACTGGGAAACAGACCCTCGATCCCAATTCAATCTCATCCAACAAAGCCACCAAAAATCACCAAAAACAACTCGTACTCATTTCAGAAAATTAATTAGAAATGATGATCAACAACCTCTCTTCCACTTTCAAAAAACCCCAAATTTTTTTTTTTTTAAAAAAGGCTACCCTTTCTTTGCCTTCAAGAACCGATTTTTAATCAAATCTGAAAACAATTATTTTTCTGAAAACATGAAAGATTAGCTAAAACCCATAAAAAAAATTGAAGAAAAAGTTCAAACCCAGTCGGGGCAAAAAACAAAACGAGTGAAAATAACAAGAAAAAAGATCTAGATGAACTCGATTAATACAAATCATATTATTGACCTTCAAAGTAGAGAACTTTGGCCCTCCGCACTGTACAACAAGCAAAGCTGGAATCAGATAAATAACACCATCGGTTCAAAAAGTAAAACTATAGCTGTGCTAATAGGGTTTTTTTTTTAATTATTAATTATTAATATTAAAAAATATATAATTTCATCAATAATGTGAATGAGGCCATTTTGTAATATTTGCATGGTCCAGCTGCTGCGTCTGTTGCACATTTAAAAATTATATAATTTTATTAATAATGTGAGTGTCACGATTTGCAGTGATGCTCTACAATATTTACAGGGTTCAGCTGCAGCGTTTGCGGTAGGTGTAAGCAGACACTGCAGATAAGCGAAGGTTTAATAATTTTGGCCACCCATTGAACATTCTTTACTATAAAAATGCAGCGTCCCTTGCCGGTTGCAGTGAAAACGGCAGCTTTTCCATCACAACATAAGTTGCAATGACTGCTTCCATTGTAGATATAAACGGACGCTGCATGTTCAATAATTTCGGCTACCCATTGAACATTCTTTACTATAAATAAATCTTTCATGTATATGAAGCTTAAAATAATCAACGAAAAAACAAAAACAAGTATTCGTCATTTGAAAAGTGCATATTGACTTTATTATTGTGTACATGTATTAAGTATTATATGATTTTTAAAATTTATGCATAATAACTTTTTAAGTTTTTGATGATACCAAATTTTCCCTGGGTCCGGTCTGGTGAGCTTGAGCTTCAGATTAGTCATGCTTGAACCGGAGCGAATGGAACACTACCGGTCTATGCGAACTAGTAGATATTGGAAGGTGCCGAGAATTTTTCCGACGTAATCACTCTGATGTTTCGATCGGATTTTGTGTTTAGGAATAAAGAAATGAGAAGACGCGATATGTGGAATAGTGCTCAAGGAAGTTCATCTTGTCTTCACCATGAAGTATACACTGGTATTTATAGTGGTTGAGAAGACTTCGTACCATATTCTGCCGAAGTCTATTTTAGGTAAATTTCCCTATAACATTAAACTCTTCTCCAATCACTGTAAGTTCGGGCTGGATTTCTTGTCACGTCTAATCATACGGCGAGATTCTATCGTATTTAAAGATCATTCACACTTTTGACATTTGACAAAGTCCCTAGGGTAGAAACAGAACACCTGGGCCTAAGATTAATGTCACAAGCATCTGTGCTTGACAGAACCCTGAAGCTCGGTCGAGGGCTCAACCACCGTGGTTCGACCGAGCCCTGTCCATCACTTGGCCGAGCACCATGGCTCGGCCACCAGGGGTTCGGCCGAGCCCTGCTCCGCCACCGTGGTTCGACCGAGCACCAGGGCTCGGCCGAGCCCTGTTCATCTCTTGGCCGATCACCCTGGCTCGGCCAACAGGGGTTCGGCCGAGCCCTTCGGTCGAGCCCTACCCTAGAGCTCGGCCCACAGTGGTTTGGCCGAGCACCAGGGCTCGGCCGAACTCTGTCCATCATTTGGCCGAGCACCATTGCTCGGCCATCAGGGGTTCGGCCGAGCACCAAGCTCGGCCGAGGTGCTCAAGAATAATGGCTGAGCTCGTCTAGAGATGATATTGCATTAGGACGAGTCGTGCTCGATAGACTAAGGTCCTCTGGAAGAAATAGAACTCGAGTACGATTGAATATTTGGGTAATCAGTAGTAAAGAACTCGAGTACGATTGAATATTTGGGTCATCAGTAGTAACCCCCCTCTGTGGTCTAAAAGAAGTATTGAATTTTAGACCAGTGAATCCCTATGATAGAGCGTTAAGCCCTCGAGTTGAACATTGGTTGCGGGAAAATCCAGACCGTTTAAGTTGTTTGTAAGATTTTGGTCGGCTAGGATCAAACGGTGGTACGGATCCCGAGGCCTTTGAACAGGCATGATCCTAGTCGTCTATCTTGATTTAATCGGACGGCTCTTCTTCGTCTGGCCCTCTTATAAATACGGCCTTCCCTTCATTCTCAAAATCCCACAATTCTCTCAATTTCTCTCCAAGTTACAAAGCGTCTCTTGCCCCTTCGACGTTCTCGGTTCGGCCAGCTGTCCTGAGTTCGGTAACATCTCGCACCCAAGTCTGTTTTTCTTGACCATTTTGGTAAGTTCTTCTTCCCGTGTTAATTGCAATACTTCGGTTAAGGAATTGATGAAACTATAGGTACTTCTTCCCCCTACCCTTCGAAGACTTCGGCGGAGCTTCCTTGGTACGAAATTAAGGCTTTGGTCCTAGGATATGATGATGTCTCTAGGATTATGGAGTTATCGAGATTGTCTTTGGAAATCGATATTCGAATTCCCGAGATTACAGATAGGGCTCATCTCCCTCCTAACGGATATTACACCTTTTACCTGGACCAACTAGAGATGGGTCTTCGGTTTCCCATCCCCCGAATAGTTCAATGTCTTTGTGATCACTATCTTATATCCCCCATCCAATTAGCTCCCAATTCCTTCAGCACGTTTCTGGCCTTAGGAGTATTACTTAGGTTTTTCGTTATACCCCTCTCCGTAGCCCTCTTAGATCGGTTCGTTCAGTTCAAGAGAAAAGAAGTAGGTCGATTTTACCTATCACCCCGACCCGAGTGTGATTTTCTGGGCGGAAACCCTTCATCTCACAAGGGTTGGATGAACCGATATTTTTATGTGGAGTCTGCGCTCCTTCCTTAGCATTGCGATATGGCTTGGGCTGAACAATTAACCCTTAGAACTCCACCTGCGCCTAGGTGTCCCATCAATCTGACCCGATTCCTTGCTAGTACTTCGGAGAGGTGTTTTGATGTCAAGAGCCTGATCCATGATGATCTTCTTTGTAAATTTAGGTTTTGCAAGAAAGGAGTCGAAGTGGAGGGGGACATAGGTATATTTTCCCTAACCTTTCCACTTTCCTACTAAAAACAAATATTGTGCTGATTCTATGCTTCTTTTGCTTCTTCTGTCTCTCCTCTTTTTTTTTTTAGACGAACGAACTATGAAATCCGAAATTCTTCAAAACATGAAAAGGAGGAAAGGTGAGATTGGCACCTCTTCGAAGTCCTCTACTGCGGAGGCCAAAGGGAAACAGAAGAAATTTCCCATGGAGTCTGAGGGGCAGCCCATGAAAAAGACCCTCAAAGTTACCGCTTCGTCTCCGATCCCCAGGGGCTCTGGTAGGGGGACTTGAGGTTCTTCCGCTGTTCCCGATAACCGTGATTTTGATGAGGTCAAGATGGAGGCATCGATCGAACACGGGACCTCTTTCATAGCCCATCCTTCTGGACCAGAAGCTCTAAGCTTTGTTCGGCATTTAGTGTCCTCGGATGATCTTGCCATTGTGAAGGCCGCTACCGACCTTCAGGCCAAAGAGGCTATGTCCCTTAATTTCATGCAGGTAATTAGTTTTTGTCACTTTTGTACCAACAATTCTTTTTTAACGAACTTATAAATTCCCTTTGCAGGCTCTTGTTTGGGGAGGGGAGGTCACAGGTCGAATTTGCGGAGCCCGGGAGACGGCTAGTTCTTCCCAAAAGTCCTTGAATGACGTCCTCAGCCGACACGGAGAACTTTTGAAGCGAATGGAGGATATCCATTCTAAGTGTGAAACAGAGAAAGCATCTTCTCTGGCCGAGCTCGAAGCCACCCGAGCTCAAGTGCAGATCTTTGAGGACAAGGCCGCTTGGGCAGAGCAGAGAGCACTTCATCTTGAGGAACAACTGCGCCAGAAGGAGCATGAAGCCGAGGCCTGTGGCTTCAGAAGAAAGAGGAGTTCATCCACTCTTCAGAATTTGATTCGCTGTGTTCAGATAAAGCCGCATCTTACTTCGAGCATGGATTTAATGTGAGCATTGCTCAAGTACGAGCCAATGGGTATTCTGAAGCCGAACACCCTTTTCCTTCCTTGATGTGGTTAAGGCCCTAGAGGACATGCCAGAGGATGAAGAGATGGGTGATGGAGAGTGAAGGGTCGGACACCCGAGGGAAAGTGAAGGAGACTGCTAGGCAGACTTTTGGCCTTCTATTTCTTTGTTTTAGGTTCCTTTTTCTCAATACATTTGTATTACACATGTTTCTGTTTCGGATGTTTTTCCGTCATGTTTCCCTTTACTTTATCATTGATCAGTGTTTTGAACCTATGCCTTTAAATTTTATCTAAGTGAATAGACAAGTGTTATGTTCAAAAGATAGGACGTCCAACTTTCACCAGGAGAAACGCATCTTCCGAATTATAAACTCATTGCCATAGAAAGGTTGGTATAAAACCTCATTGTATGGCGCGAATCTGGTACCTTGTACTTGGAGATCAGACTTTTTCTTCTTATTGGTTTCCTTTATATTTCATTGTCAAGTGCGAGGTCGGGTTTTTCTTTTGTTTCCGAACACAAGGTCGGATTTTAAACCACGCCGATCGTAAGGTCGGACTTTGTTTTTACTGCCGACCGTGAAGTCGGGATTTTTATCGTGCCGAGCGCGAGACCGGACTTTGTTTTTATTTCCGAGCGCGAGGTCGGGCTTTTGTTTTTATTGCCGAGCGCGAGGTCGGGCTTTGTTTCATACTGAGCCCTAGGTTGGGCTTCATGCCGAGCACAAGGTCGGGCTTTGTTTTTATTGCCGGGCGCGAGGTCGGGCTTTTGTTTCATGCCGAGCCCTAGGTCGGGCTTCATGCCGAGCACAAGGTCGGACTTCTTGCCGAGCACAAATTCGGACTTCTGGTTTGATCAAAAATTTTACATCAACGTTAAATATTATTCATCATAATTTTGAAAATAAAGAAACGATTAAAAATAAAACTAACAGGATTGATCAAGACTATGGTTAAGCATAATATCTTTTCAAGTGTTGGATGTTCCACGGGTGTTTGGTCTTCTTCCCCTCATCATCCTCTAGGTAATATGCTGCAATTCCTGCTTTTCTAATAATTTTGTAAGGTCCTTCGTACTTCGGATCTAACTTCCCTCTTTCTCCCTGAAATTGGATTTTCTTCATGACCAGATCTCTTGTTTCGAACGATCGAGGTCGCACACTCCTGTTGTATGCTCGGACCATCCTCTTCTGATAGGCGGCCATCCGAACAGCTGCTCTATTTCTTTTCCTCTATTAGGTCCAAATCCATGGCCCTCAATTCATCATTATTTGGTCCATACCCTGTTACCCGAGAACTTTTTTGTCCAATTTCCACTGACAAGACAGCCTCAGTCCCATATACTAGGTTGTATGGTGTTTCTCGAGTTCCTGTCTGAGCTGTGGTTCGGTAGGCCCACAATACGCTAGGTAATTCATCGACCCATTTCCCTTTTGCGGAGTCAAGACGTGCTTTAAGAGCGTTCACAATAGATCTATTAGTGACCTCGACTTGTCCGTTGCTCTGCGGATAAGCCACAGACATGAATATCTGCTCTATCTTCATCTCTCTACACCATTCCCGGATTTTAGAGCCACAAAACTGTCTCCCATTGTCCGACACAAGTCTCCTTGGTATCCCGAATCGACATACTAGGTTCTTCCATAAGAATTTTAGGACTTCTCCTTCAGTGATTTTGGCCAACGGTTCAGCTTCCGCCCACTTAGAGAAATAGTCGACGGCTACCAATAAGAATTTCCTTTGACCAATGCTTATGGGAAATGGACCCACAATATCCATGTCACACTGATCGAAAGGGCAAGGGGAAACAACTGATCTCATAAATTCGGCTGGTTGCCATTGTATATTAGCATGCTTTTGACAATTATAACAGGACCTCACCATTATTAGCGCATCATTTTTCATGGTTGGCCAGAAGAAGCCTGCCATCAAAGCCTTCCGAGCCAAAGCTATACTTCCTAGGTGATTATCACAACATCCTTTGTGGATTTCTTGAAGGACATAGTCAGATTCTTCCGGGCCCAAGAATTTCAAAAGAGGTCTAGAAAAAGACCTCTTATACAGTATCACATCCAAGAGCGAGAAACGGAGTGCTCTCCTCTTGACTTCTAGAGCTTTTTTTAATTCAACCGGGACTTTCCCATGACATAAGTATTGCTAAACCTCATATCTCCAGTCTTCTTCCAACATATCTACTTTCCCAGCTTGAAGATGATCAATTTGCGAGACCAGCTCTTGTTCGACTAGCCCTGGTTCTGTGGGCTGATCCAGAAAACTGGCCATCTTAGCCAACCTATCTGCCGCTTCGTTCTCAGTTCGAGAGATTTGTTTCATGATTAACTCTGAGAAGTCCTCCTTAGCTTTCTCAATAGCTTGGGCGTATCTGACCATTTTCTCATTTTTCACTTCGAACTTATCCTTACTTTGCTGTATTACCAATTGAGAATCAAAATAGAGGACGGCCCGAGTAACACCCATGCTTCGGGCAGCCCTTAGCCCGACCAAAAGTGCTTCGTACTCGGCCTCATTATTGGAGGCCTAGAGGTTCAGCCTCACCGCCATCTTGGTCTCTTCCCCCCAAGGAGATATCATCACGATTCCGACCCCACTTCCTGTTCGACAAGAAGAACCATCTACGAAGATCTTCCATTGTTCTTTCTCCGATACTTGAACAGTCTCCGCCAGAAAGTCGGTTAAAGCTTGGGCTTTAATAGCAGTTCTGGGTTCGAACTCGATATCGTATTCACTGAGCTCGGTCACCCACTTAATCAATCTTCCTGAAGTGTCTGGATGTGAGACAATCTTCCCCAGGACGCTGTTAGTGAGGACAGTGATAGGATGTGTTAAGAAATAAGGCCTCAATTTTCTGGCCATGATAACGAGGGCCAATGCCAACTTTTCCTGAGTAGTATAATTGAGCTCTGCTCCCTTTAAAGCGTGACTCACAAAATAGACCGGCCGATGAACTGCATCCTCTCTTCTTACTAGAACCGAACTTGCAGCCTGAGGAGTGACTGCTAAGTAAACAAAGAGCTCCTCTCCAGGGACAGGTTTGTTCAAGATAGGAAGTTCCTTAAGATAAGTTTTCAGCTCCTGCAGTGCTTTCTCACTCTGATCATTCCACTCGAAATTTTTAGCTTTCCGAAGTACCTTAAAGAATGGAAAAATTCAATCTGCGGATCAAGATATGAATCGGGCTAGAGCGGCGATCCTCCCTGTCAGTCTCTGCACTTCTTAGATGTTTCGAGGAGAAACCATAGAGGATAGTGCTTGCACCTTTTCTGGATTAGCCTCAACGCCTCGACGAGTCACCATGTACCCCAAAAACTTCCCCGTCTGAACCTTGAACACACACTTGCTAGGGTTCAACTTCAACCTGTACTCCCGCAGAGTCTGAAAGGTTTCATCCAGATCCGTCACAAATTGATCGACTGCCTTGGACTTGATCAATATATCATCCACAAAGACCTCAACGTTCTTCCCAATCTGCTTTTTGAAGACCTTGTCCATAAGCCTTTGATAGGTAGCGCCAGCATTCTTTAATCCAAAAGGCATTACTACATAACAGAATGTCCCCTCGGATGTGATAAAACTGACCTTGCTTCTGTCCTCTTCCGCCAAGGGAATTTTGTGATATCCTTGATATGCATCGAGAAAACAAAGGAGCTCGTACCCTGCCATGGAATCGACCAATTGATCTATCCTCGGGAGAGGATAACAGTCTTTGGTGCAGGCTCGGTTTAAGTCGCGGAAGTCCACACACATTCGCCATTTTCCAGTCGACTTAGGAACCAAGACCACATTAGATAACCATGTCGGGAAATAGATTTCTTGAATGTGTCGTGCTCTTAATAAATCTTGCACTTGCTCCTTGATGATAGCGTCTTTTTCGGGGCCGAAGTGCCTCTTCTTTTGAATCACCGGTCGGCATTCGTTCAAGACATTCAACTTATGCTCCATTACCTCCCTCCTAACCCCTTGGAGTTCGGACGGACACCAAGCGAATACATCTTTATTTTTCTCCAAACACTGGACCAATTGTTATTTCAAGGGCTCTTCCAAGGTTCGGGCTATCCTCACGACTCCGGATGGGGGATTTAGGATAAGCTCCTCGCACACGTCTTCCGAAGTAACCTCCCCTGCTTCTTCGATTAGATGTAGCTGGTCGAATTCCCTAGACTCAGGTCGACTTGGATGTTCAATTTTAGCTGACTTATGCTCCACCCTTACTTCCTCCACATAACATTTTCGAGAAATCTTCTGATCTCCCTTAACCTCTCCTACAGCTTCTCTGACAGGGAACTTGATCTTCTGGTGCAGAGCCGAGGCAATTGCCATGAAAGCGGCCATGGCTGGTCTCTCCATAATAACATTATACGATGAGGGGGCATCAACTATCACAAAGTTGACAATCCGGGTCTTTCTAGTATCCCCACTCCCCAAAGAGAGAGGGAGATTGACGACTCCAAGGCGGTGTATCGCATGCCCCGTGAATCCAAACAAAGCCGTGGAGATAGGCTCTACCGTATATTCGCCCAAGTCCATCTGATCCATTGCCTCTTTAAACAGAACATTGACAGAACTTCCTGAGTCCACAAAGATACGAGCAACCTCATAATTGGCGATCATAGCTCAGATAACCAGAGCATCATTATGCGGGTCGGACACTCCCTTCATGTCCTCGATCCAAAAGAAATCATGGGGCCTGAGCGTGTTCTAGTGTTATTAACCTCCATGTTCTCCAACCTTCTGCTGCTAGCTTTCCTGGCCCGGATGGAGTCTCCATCTGTAGGCCCACCCGATATCATATTGATTATCCCTCGAGGGGGTGGTTGTTCCCGAGGCTCTGCCCTCTGCATATTTGAGTTAGCATTTTGAAAATTTTCCCTTTGATTCGGAGCTCTTCTCCTTTCAGGATCATTTTCCTCCCGAGTTCTCTTAGGGGTCGGTGTCCAACACCTGTACTGGCTAGAATTGCTTTCATTTCTGGATCTCTCTGGATGATCCGTTCTATTTCTTGATTCAAATGATGACATTCATCGGTAGTATGACCATAATCCTTGTGAAATCCACAATACCTTTCTGATCTGGGATTACGAGGTCCTCTGTCACTACTCCGAGGTCTCCGAATGAGTTGTCGCTCATCACATAGCTCCAATGCCCGGGCTTTGTTGACTTTCAAAGTTGTGTAAGTGGCAAACTGCCCAAGCAACATAGGTGGTTCGAAATGCCCGACCCTCGGCACAAGGTTAGTGGGTCGAACGTCTCGCGTAGCCTTGGCCGAGGCCTTCGGTTCACCTTTCCTAGCCATTTGTACTTCTTCCATGTTCATATACTTCTCTGCCCTAGCCAACAGTTCTTCGAAAGTAGCTGAGGGCTTTTTCACCAACGACTTGAAAAAATCACCACCTCTTAGGCCTTGTGTAAAGGCACTTATCAGTATATCCGGAGTAGCCGAGGGAACATCGATGACCATCTTGTTGAACCTCTTAACAAAATCTCGTAGGCTCTCCTGCTCTTGCTGTTTAACATTGAACAAACTCAGAGCCGTCAATGGATGTTTCTTGCTGCTTGCAAATTGGTGGAGAAAAGCTCTTCTGAAATCTTGAAAAGTTTTGATGGTCCCCGGCCTAAGAAAATTGAACCACTGCTGGGATGACCTGACCAAAGTGGTTAAGAAGACCATACACTTGATCGGGTCTGAGTATTGGTGCAATAATGCCGCGTTCTCAAACCGGGATATATGCTCTACCGGATCCCCCGAACCGTCGTATTCTCCGACGTTAGGGAATCTGAAATTTGAGGCAATTCAGCAGCCAATATCTCGGCCGAGAAAGGGATACCCGAGCCAGAAGGGGCGGAGGAGGGGTGCATTCCTCTCTTATCTGAGGCGTTCCATCTCCTTTCTTAAACTTTGTATCTCTTGCCTCTGAGCTTCATGATCCTCTCCTAGAGGAGGGTTGTTGTCTGGTCTCTGTGACAAGACTTGTTCTACAGTCGTAGTGATAAGCCGGACGAGCTCTGCCATGTTGGACGTTGGTTGATTGTCCTCTCCCGATCGACTCCTGGTACTTGCCATCTTATCTCTCTTTCCAATTTTCCCACAGACGACGCCGATTGATGATACCAAATTTTCCTTGGGTCCGGTCTAATGAGCTTGAGATTCAGATTTGCAATGCTTGAACCGGAGCGGATGGAACACTACCGGTCTATGCGAACTAGTAGATATTGGAAGGTGCCGAGAATTTTTCCGGCGTAAATCACTATGATGTTTCGATAGGATGTTGTGTTTAGGAATAAAAAAATGAGAAGACGCAATATGTGGAATAGTGCTCAAGGAAGTTCATCTTGTCTTCACCATGAAGTATACATGGGTATTTATAGTAATTGAGAATACTTCATACCATACTGTGCCGACGTCTATTTTAGGTAAATTTCTTATAACATTAAACTCTTCTCCAATCACTGTAAGTTCGGTCCGGATTTCTTGTCACGTCTAATAATACGGCGAGATTCTATCGTATTTAAAGATCATTCACGCTTTTGACATTTGACAAATTCCCTAGGGTAGAAACAGGACACCTGGGCCTAAGATTAATGTCACAAGCATCTGTTCTTGACAGAACCCTGGCGGCTGAGGGCTCAGCACTGTAGTTCAGTCGAGCACCAGGGCTCGGCCGAGCCCTGTCCATCACTTGGCCGAACACCATGGCTCGGCTACCAGGGGTTCGGCCGAGCCCTGTCCATCACTTGGCCGAACACCATGGCTCGGCTACTAGGGGTTCGGTCGAGCCCTGCCCTAGGGCTCGGCCAACAGGGGTTCGGCCGAGCCCTGCTCAGCCACCGAGGTTCGGCCGAGCACCAGGGCTCGGCCGAGCCCTGTTCATCACTTGGCCGAGCACCCTGGCTCGGCCAACAGGGGCTCAGCCGAGCCCTGCCCCAGGGCTCAGCCCACAGTGATACGGTCGAGCACCAGGGCTCGGCCGAACTCTGTCCATCACTTGGCTGAGCACCATTGCTCGGCCATCAGGGGTTCGGCCGAGCTCCAAGCTCGGCCGAGGTGCTCTAGAATAATGGCTGAGCCGTCTAGAGATGATATCGCATTCTAATGAGTCGTGCTCGACTGGCTACGTATTCGAATGAGTCGTGCTCGACAGGCTACGTTTAAGGTTCTCTGGAAGAAATAGAACTCGAGCACGGTTGATTTTGGGGGCGTCAGTTTTATTTTATATCTATTATTTCATTTTTTATTATAATATTTTGTACTAATTTGCTATTTTGACAACTTATTCCAGAATGATAGAAAATCGAGACCCAGAAGATTTTAGTGTTCTCTACTTACAAGCAACGCATATGTTATCAAAAATTTTAATCTAGTTTGGATGTTATAAATTGTAAATTATTCACACAATCGTGTACTTATATACTTAAATCATATGAAATTTTATGGGATTTTACAATGTGGTTTTCGAATGTGACAATTAATTGATCATTGCTCTTGTCGAACGATGGCGACGCAAGATGCACACATTTCATTTTAGATGTGGTGAAGCAACTGCCATGTTACAAAATGTTTTGATAATATTGGTCTAATAATTGATGGTGACCCAGTGACTGGAATAGATGTTTCACATACGGTTGGTCGATGACAACATATATATCTTGACTTGTTGGGATTGCGCCATCATCATCGCATCTTAAGGGTATTCATTTGTCTATGACTGCACTACACCATCACTGCATTTCTACCCTTATTGATGATAATAGTTAGGAAATAGATGTCGTGCAATATATCAGTTATGTAGCAGCGATGATTATTGGAGGAATATTGTTCCCGTATTATAAAGGAGGGTCCGCTAGACTCATGTTTTTGTAACTGCTGCATGATATTGATTGTGCAAAATCTTATAGTTGGCTAAATGAAGTTTTAGTATTCCTATACTGCAAGTTGTGCAGTGCAACATATGTATAGAAAAATCTATAATATTTGGACTTTTAAATATCTTGCACGTATTAATAATTTTTTTCATTATTAATATAATGCATGTCTTTTTAAATGTTATTATTATTATTATTAGATATGAGCATGGAGCGGGATTAAAATGGATAATCCCGACCGAGATGAGTTAAAAGTTGTTGCGCCTCCAACTCAACCCGATGATGTTTTTTTTGTTGCTCTATATGGTGCACAATAATATTTAAAATTTGTTGTCTTAATATAATCTATAACTATTTTTAAATTTTTTAATATGTAACCATATTTGTTAAATTATAGGTGGAAAAATATATTTAGTTACACACATTCACCGCTCATGCCGTAAGAATTATAAGGGACTATCTTGATCGTATGAACAATGTAAGAATTCTAAGGGATTATCTTGATCGTATGAACAATAATGAGGTGTTTTTGGATAATTTAAATTTTGTAATAATTATATAATTTTTAAAATGTAACTTTTTCATTTTAACTTGGTCGTTTACAAGAAAAATGATATAGATGTAAAAACAATTATCAATTCATAAGACAAAAAAATATGGAGATGTGTTTACCCTCTCATTTGCTTTGAAATTGTGGAGATACATCCGCTCAATCGGGTGATGAGACAATTCAAAATATGACAATCTATTCCAGTGTCTGCTCTCAACAACGATGAACTTCATAATATCACGAGAATTGGCATCGCAACACAGATTGGAGAGAATATCATCAAAATGCAATTCTTATATGGAATAGAAAGTTGAGATATGTTCTCCAAAGAGAAAAACACGGGAGATCGAGGCAAACCGATGATGATTATTTTCAACAGTATGAGTGAATAATTGTCCACTTTATATCTCCTACAGTGTATGGGATTGATTTTTGGCCATATCAATACTATATGTTTGCCGAACAACGTAATGTCCAACAAAATTTTAGTACACTTCTCTTTATTCGCATCAGTCATCATTAAGGTGTGGGAGTAACATGGTTAGGCCATCAATTGGTTTTACCACTAGTGGTCCATCAGCTAAGTTTAATATTGTATGACCCTTTGTTGGATATGAAACTGCAGGGTCATCCAGGCCATCAGATTTTTCGATAATACATGGTCATCTGTTTTAGAGTAGGTTCCCGTCTAGTCAAGTGTTGGCGGAGTGTTCACAATGAAACTCTATGTATAAACAATATTTAATTTAATAATATTTGAAATTATTTTTTTTGGCACATCTTTATCTGTATACTCATGCTAGTTACATAGATAAAGTCCTTGAATATACAAATAGTAGAAAGAATATGAGATGCTCATATGATGAGTATCATGAAACTCATATTTGCAATACTGTATATTCTAAACAGTTCCTAGTCGATTCAGCCGCTGCTAAGAAGAATATAGGCCGCTCGAGTTTGAGACTAGTATCTGCGATGTGAGTACTATGTTTCATTGGTAGGGGACATTGTGATGTCCGAACATACAGATAGGTGCTCCTTGTAGAGTGCACTGAACAACCCTCCATAAAGGACTTTCCAAGTGGTTCTCAGTTATCGAGTGGAAATGTCTTAGTTTATGGTTGTACACCATTAGTCCTTATGACCCGGGACAACACTGAGACTCTATGTGCTAGCATTACACTTTGACTTGTTTACCAACTCTCATGGGTCATCAGGTGGCAATGTTGGATGTTTTGTTGAAACATATAGGAGTCGATGCATTGTAGTCGGGGATTCACCGCTCATCTTCGGGTATGAATATCCTATGTGATCACATGTATATGTAGTATGAAATCTCTTATCAGAGTATGGTGGAAATTATGAAAGAGGTTTCATAGATTACACCATCGATGCAACTACGACATGACACATAGTATCGATTCTTTGACAGCTCTCGATATACCAATAGTTCTCGAATCGATCAGGATATATGAGATGAAGGGACAGTACTGTATGCTAACCATAATAGATTGGTTCTTGCAGACACTATCATTTGATACGTAGGGAATCATGTAAGCGATGCTGCTAGGCTTTTAACATGATTGGTTGGATACTATCAGACTTGAGTTCTGACGTTCGTATTATCAAGAAGTTGATAAGTAAGAATGGAGCAACTGGGGTTTGCTCAAATAAGGACATGTTTAGTCCCGAATCACATTGAGATGTGAAATCACGGCTAGTTGTATCATTGAACCATTGAGGGTCACACAAGTTCTAACTTTCTACATCCCGTTGAGTGTTGAACGGCTTATAAAGGAGTTTATAAAAGCAAATAAAAATAGAAGTATGACTTCTATAAGGAGAATGTAATTTTTAATTTGAGGAAGTGTTCCTAAATTAAAAGTTTGTCAAACAAATAATGTATTTGAAAATTGTGATTTTCATACATTATTATGGACTAAATTAAATTAATTCAAGTGTTGAATTAATTAAACACTAGTGGGCCTAGTAGAGTCCAAATAAGTAAATTAATTCAAGTGTTGAATTAATTAATCAATATTGGGTTTTATAGAGCCCAATAGGAAATAATTATTTAACTAGTGGGCTTGAGTAAAATCAAGTGAGGTTTAATTAGTCTCAAATATGTTTGAGACATTTAAATAAAAAGTCCATGGGCCTTGTAATTGTTACAAGCCCAAATAGAATTGCATGCTTCGAAGGTGAAAGGTTGGAGGATACTTTTTCAACATCCAAGGCATGGCATGCCTTTGGAATACACAGCAACTTTTTAAACAACCAAGAAAATTTTCTCTCCCTTTCACTCCATGAGTTGGCCGAAATTTTTGAGTACCATTCTCCTTCATTTTTGCTTCTTCACTTGTTGATGAAAGCATAAAATTCTCAAAGAAAAATGCTCTAATTTTTTTAGTGCAAAATTAGAGTGGATCTACCTTGTTAGTGGTGGAACTAATTTTGAATAAATGAGTCCATTTTGAGCAAGGAGTGGTGTTGGAAGCTTGTAGATTGTCTACCTTCAAGAGCCAAGTTGTTTACAACTTGGTTGGAGCCAAAAACATCAATCCTTGTGATTGATATGTATATTTCCTAAACACACTATGAATGTCATCTTTGTGTTTATTGTATTTGCTACACATCTTAGTGTTTAGGGTGCTCGTTCTTGCTAGAAAATAATTTTTAAACTTCTGTTGCGCATTTCGGGCACCTTAAACGATCCTCTTTCAAGTGGTATCAAGAGCTATGATCACTATTTTGTGTAGCATATACATGATATTATATTGAGGTCGATTTCTAACCGCATGAGATGATTTGTTGCAACAAAATCGAGGCCGGTTTGGAGTGCATTTTGGGCAGCTTGGGCAGTCCGAGGGGCTGTCCAAAACGGTCAGCAAGGGCAGCCCAAGTGGCTGCCCGAACGGCCCCCTTCGAAAATTAAAAAAATAATTTTTTTTTGTAAGTTGGCCGGAATCTGGCTACGGTGCTCCGGCGACGGCGATGACGACTAGGGTTTTCAAAAGTATTTTGGAATATCAAAGTGTCATGGGCCTTGAAGTTGTTGGGCCATCAGATGGCTAATACAATTTGTGAATTTAAATGGACCAAAATGTTTTTGGTGAAAAATAATTTTTTGGGCCCTTAAGTTTAAATTTACAAAAGTTGTACATATTTTCTCATAAAATAAATAATTGAAGTTGGACTTTAATTATTTATGGTAAATTGTGATTTACAAGAAATTCGGTTATAAATAAATTAATTAAAAAGTAGACAATTGAGTTTGTATACTTTGTTATTTTAGTTTATAATCGTGGCAGTTAGTGATTGGATCAAGATATATAATATTGGATCAATTGATTATTGTGATAATTAATTGATGGTGTATGATATATGATATTATGTATGAATGATGATCGAAAGCCCAAGCCCAATTTGCTAGGTGTATACTAGGATATTTTGTTTTGAATAATTGTAATAATTATCAATTTATAAAGTGAGCTTGGTTTATGGCCCGTTCCCACGCCATGAGATGTATCCCTATTTGCTATGGATATTTATTTGTAAATATTAGTATAGTGGAAGATCAAGATTGGAAGATGGTGGCCTTGATGATTATGAAGATCGAAGACATGTAAATATTGAAAGTTTATGTAAAAGTTGCATTTGCATCCCATGCAATTTCCCTAGGATTGGACCTAGGCCCGTGCTTAGCTCACACGGGCCATTAGTATTGGTGCAATTGATCATCCTTGTTTAGTTTACTGTTTATAATATATGCATGATATGTAATAAATAATGAGTATGTGCGTTATTATTATGATAATAACAAAGTTTCATTAATCCAGTAAACATACGATCAAACATGGCGAGCTTTTAAATAAAATTAATGATGAGACCTTTCAAAATTAAAAACCCTCATTTTGAATAAGATTCAAAATTAATATCAAGCCCGAAAAAAGGAATTATAAAGATGTTTATAATTTTCATGTCATCCATCGACAATGGGTGCATGATAAATGCAACCCGTGTTCGGGGCTCGACTCATATTATTGGGGGGACCCTTGACACCGGAAAGCTGTAACATTCATTGATATGGTGATGTGAACTACGTGGAACTCCCATAATTCCAGCTCATATTATTGAAGGAACTCATGGCGATCGTCCATTAAGATTCAACATCGATGGGTAAGGCTTGACACGTAAAGATGAACGACGTCATATTATTGGGTCTTAATCAAACGTGAGACAAAATTTTACATAGAGGGTTGCATGGTGATGCAATTGGAAACTACCTTTTAGGAATTATGATTGGCTTATATTATTCGGGATCATAATTTGCTAATTGGACCTGACGTACCTACTGAGGAAAGGAGTTTCCCGTTTTTACTAGAGGGTAGTGAAAAATGTCAAAAATAGTGGGAGTGAAAATTTATGAAGTAAAAGTCCATACTTTATATCTTATTAAATATTTTAAAATAGTCATTAACATTTATCTGTTTTACTTTTCAGTATTTTTTTGACAATGTCTTCGATTTTTCGCAATCCGCTATCTGCAATACTCGACAAACACGTATTAACCGGACCTAATTACCTCAATTGGCTAAGAAAATTAAAAATCGTCTTGAATTCGGAAAGGATAGCATATACACTTACTGAGTCGCCCCCTGTTGAGGCTCCGACTAGCTGCACTCCTGAGGAATTGCAGACTTACAAGGAATGGTGTGACCATGACTTGAGAGCTAAGTGTTATATGCAGGCTTCTATCAATGATGAGCTGCAGAGGCGTTTTGAGGATGCAAAGAGTGCTGCTGACATTCATATGCATCTCAAGGAGATCTTTGGTGATCAGACTCGACCTCTTAGGCATGCTACCATCAAGGAGCTAATCACTTTACGCATGCGAGATGGGGCTTCGGTCCATGAGCATGGCCAAAATATGATTGGGTTCGTGGACAAGCTCGTTGGCATGGATCTTACGTTGCCTTTGGAGTTGACCACCGACGTGTTGCTCTTGTCACTGCCTAGCTCATTTGATCCTTTTGTGGTGAATTTCAACATGAACAAGTTAGAGCCTACCCTTGAGGATTTGATGAACATGCTTGTGACCTTTGAGACCACCATCAAGAAAGAGAAGCCGGTTCTTTATGTGAGTTCTTCATCTGGTACGAATACTGGTCCACCTAGGAAGGGAAATAAGCGTTCTTTCCAACGTCCCAAGAAGAACGTGCCCTTGAAGAGGCAAGCTCTGAATCCCGTTGTGGCAGCCATACCAGTGAAGGCTGACAAGGCTGCCGATATTTGTCATCACTGCAAGAAGCCTGGACGTTGGAGGCGTAACTGCAGAGAATATCTTGCCCAGAAGATTTCAGGAAATGGTATGTTCTATATTGAAGTAAACATTTCAATTAACTCTACTTCTTGGGTTTTGGATACCGGCTGTGGCTCACATCTCTGTAATGATTTGCAGGTGATGGGAAGAAGTAGGAGGCTTAGGGAAGGTGAGACCTTCTTGAGGATGGGCAATGGAGCAAGAGTTGCTGCCAAGGCCGTAGGAGATGTTTACTTGCTTTTGAACAATGATTTTAAGTTGATTTTAAGAGATGTTTTGTTTGTATCGGATTTGGTGAAAAACATTGTTTCCATTTCTATGCTTGATAAAGATGGATATTATTGTTTATTTAGCAAAGGTGTTTGCAACATTTACAAGAATGAATGTTTGATTGGTACTTGAGAACTTGAAAACGATCTCTATAACTTAAAATTGAAAGATATTCCACTAAACAATGTCCAAGCAATAACAACAACAAACAAGAGAAAACAAGATACTCTAAATTCGGCACAATTATGGCATGCTCGATTACGACATATTTCCCTAAGAAGGATGAACAAGCTAGTGGGAGTGGGCATGTTTGATATGTCTGATATTAATTTTCTCCCAACTTGAGAATCCTGTCTAAAAGGAAAAATGACCAAAATTCCCTTTAAGGGTCATGTGGAGCGAGCCAAAGTGTTATTGGATTTGATCCATACCGATGTGTGCGGTCCGCTTAGCATCACCACTAAGCATGGACATGCCTACTTCATCACCTTTACCAATGGCTTTTCGAGGTATGGGTATGTGTATTTGATGAAATACAAGTCTGAAGCCTTTGAAAGGTTCAAAGAATTCAGAAGTTAAGTAGAGAAACAGTTGGGACGAAGCATCAAGTCACTTTGATCGGATCGAGGTGGTGAGTACTTGAGTGCCGAGTTCCAAGAGTATCTTAGGAAGAATGGGATTCTCTCACAGTGGACTCTGCCTGCTACACCACAGTTGAATGGTATTTCGGAGCGTCGTAACCGGACTTTGATGGATATGGTTCGGTATATGATGGGGTTCACGGAGTTGCCGCCATCCTTTTGGGGATATGCGCTTGAGACAGCGGCATTGTTGTTGAATAATGTCCATTCAAAGGCAGTTGATAAGACGCCATATGAGATATGGATGGGTAAGCCTCCAAAATATTCTTATCTTAGAATATGGGGATGCCGTGCTTATGTGAAGCAGACAGTGGGAGAAAAATTGGATAGTCGATCCATTTTATGTTACTTTGTGGGATATCCAAGGAATTCAGTTGGATACTATTTCTATCATCCCCAAGAAACAAAAGAGTTTGTTTCTAGGAATTCAACCTTTTTGGAAAAGAAATTTCTATTGGATAGAAAATGGGAGATGATAGAACTCGAAGAGGTTCGAGAGATACCCACAATTGAATAACCCACACCCGAAGAGCCAAGAGAGGAAATACAAGCTCCTAGAAGATCCGAGAGAATCTCGAGACCACCTATGAGGTATGGTCTGCTTCTTGAAGAGGGCCATGATGAGCCTAATCATGGATGTGATCCATTCACCTTCAAGGAAGCGTTGCCGATTCATCCAAGTGGCTTGAAGCAATGGAATCTGATATGAATTCCATGCATTCGAACCAAGTGTGGAATCTTGTGGATCCACCAGAGGGAACTGTTCCCATAGGGTGTAAATGGATTTACAAGAGAAAACTTGGGGCAGATGGGAAGGTATTGACCTTCAAGGCGCGATTGGTGGCAAAAGGATATACTCAAAGACAAGGAGTTGACTTTAAGAAAACCTTTTTTCCAGTTGTAATGTTCAAGTCTAAGGATATTGCTAGCCATAGCTGCATGGTATGACTATGAGATATGACAGATGGATGTCAAGACAGCCTTTCTTAATGGGGATATTAAGGAAGAGATTTACATGTCTCAACCTGAATGGTTTACATCTGTCGGAAGTGAGCATATGGTTGCAAACTTCAGAAATATATTTATGATCTAAAGCAGGCATCTAGGAGTTGGAACCTTAGATTCGATAGTACAATCAAAGAGTTTGGTTTTACTAAGAATCCCGAGGAAACCTGTGGGGACCCGGGCTCTAACTCAATTTTTTTTGGGATTAATTGGACGTTTATTCAAAATGTGGGTCAAATTTTCGCTTTTTAACATTAATTCAAATGTAAATACTAGGCATAATATCTTTCTTTATTTAATTACAACATATATAATATACATGTCATGTTCTACTGCAAACACATCACTAGTGTTTAATACAAACCATAAACTACAAGTAGTACAACATCACTAGTGATCTTCTGCGCCCGTAGTCACCACGCTATCTTGATCTCATCTCTGACGTGACCCAGATCATGCCCCACCTGTTGTTATGCACACATACAGACATAACAACAGCCGGAAACTCCGATGAGAACAAATCCCAGTATAAAACATGTAAGCATGCTGATACATAATCATAAATCATGACTCAAAGCAATAATAATGGGCTCCATAGTCTATGGAACCAATCTATATAAACATGCAATTCAAATCAAATCATGTCTTGACTCGACTCGACTCTACTCTAGGGATCCCGGTGTGAATAAGACGTCACTGTCTGTCACCTACCCTCCCAATCGGGGTAACTGTACGTCTTATTCCTAGACTTCGGTCATGTCTGTATCGAATGTCTACAATCGGAGGATATCTGCTCCTATGCGTCGATACACCGAACGTCTAGAAGTTTGGCAAATCTGCCAATGACTCTCCTATCTCAAATGCATGAATATAAATCTATAAATGCATAATCATATCAAAAGATTTGAATATAATCTATAAACAAATCATAATCATATCAAAAGACAAGCAACTAATCTAGTATGTGATTTTGTTGGGAAACTCAAATTGAATCTTATTTGAGTTGTGTCTTCCCCAAACAAAACATGCATTATATCTTTCGTCGCACAATGTCTGTCGATGTCGAAGTCTCGATGACGAATCTGTCACTATCAAATCTGAAATGGAAATGTTGATACATATTCTATCAATCTCTAATCTCAATCAACACATCCAATTCAATACTTGACCTCGGTACCATTTGACGGCATAACAACGTAATTTCTCAATACCGATCAATTCAAATCTCAACACAAATCTATATCAATTCTCAACAATGAATAATCAACATCATATATACATCATACTCTCAAAATCTGCATATTCTCAATCAAGATATGCTAAAATTCATAACAAATGCATACGGTACTATTTCTTCGATCCGGTTGTGAATATACGACATCTATAATCTCAAGAATCTCTAATAGTAACCATATCATAATTTCTCCAACACATAAAATCTGAATCATGTTGGAATTGAACAATATTTACCTCTTCTTGTAGCCTTGGTTGAGAAGATCACAAATCTGAACTCTAATTAAAATTCTGATGAAGATATCTTATACAATCAATTTCTAAAAGAAATAGAGCATGAAGGAATTCTTGAAGTCTCTCTCTCTCGTTCCATCTGCTGAAAATGAGGAAGAAATGAATGACAACACACTTATATGTGCATGGCCAAGACAAATGGCTTATTCTTTGGAGTACACGTCTCGCGCATATGCGCGACATTACCCGCGCATATGCGCGAGACCTACTGGTCTCGGCCAAGGCAAATTCAACACCTCGCGCATATGCGCGCTTCATCTCGCGCATATGCGCCAAAGGTTCTGGAGGTGTCGCGCATATGCGCGCCTTATCTCGCGCATGTGCGCCGATGCTTCTGTAATTTTCGCGCATGTGCGCCGGTCTAGTGGCGCATATGCGCCGAGTTCATCTCATATCTATAATTTGCATCTACTTTCTCGTCTCTTTCGGTCCGATACAAGGCGTCTACAATTACCTTAATTATCAACAAAACAAATCTGATTATGATAATCAAATTCTCGGGTCTTACAAAACCTGTGTGTATAAGAAGGTCAGTGGGAGTGCTGTGACATTCCTGGTGCTTTATGTTGATGACATTCTACTAATTGGGAATGATGTAGGAATGTTGAAATCAACTAAAATATGGTTAGCGATTAAGTTCTCGATGCAGGACTTGTGTGAAGCATCTTTTGTATTGGGAATACATATCTATAGAGATAGATCGAGAAGATTGCTTGGTCTCACCCAGTCCACATACATTGATACCATCGTGAAGCGGTTCTCGATGGATGAATCCTAGAGAGGATATCTACCAATGTGTCATGGCATGTCCCTATCCAAGTCTATGTCTCCCAAGACTGATGCAAAGATAGCGGCGATGACACGCATTCCGTATGCATCTGCAATTGGTAGCATCATGTATGGGATGATATCTACACGTCCTGACGTGGCTTTTGCACCAAGTGTAGTGAGTAGATATCGATCGAACCCTGGTCTTCCACACTGGAAAGCTGTGAAAGACATCCTCAAGTATTTGAGAAGGACCAATAAGTTGTTCTTGGTCTATGGGGGTGGAGAACTGAAATTGAAAGGCTATACCGAATCTAGCTTCCAAAGCGATCGATGACTCAAAATCAACCTCTTGGTTTGTATTCATGCTCAATGGTGCTGCTGTCTCTTGGAAGAGTTCCAAGCGAGACAGTACTGCGAATTCCACCACTGAGGCCGAATACATTGTTGCATCAGCTGCAACAAAGGAGGCTGTTTGGATAAGGAATTTCGTCCAAGAGTTGGGCGTCATTCCTAATGGAGTTGCTCCTGTCCCGGTGTTTTGTGACAACACGGGAGCTATAGCTCAAGCTAAAGAGCCAAGGTCTCATCAGAAATCCAAACATGTATTGAGAAAGTACCATACCCTCCGAGAGATTGTGGAAAGAGGAGAAGTGTCGATTGACAAAGTCGGCTCCGCAGATAATGTTGCTGATCCACTAACTAAGCCTTTACCTGGACCATTATTTGAGAAGCATCGCGAATCGATGGGTTTAAAGCATATGGGTAGTTGGCTCTAGTGCAAGTGGGAGATTGTTAGAGTAGGTGCCCGTCAAGCCAAGTGTTGGCGGAGTGTTCACAATGAAACTCTACGTATAAACAATCTTTATTTTAATAATATTTGAAATTATTGTTTTGGCACATCTTTATTTGTATACCAATGCTAGTTGCATAGATAAAGTCCTTGAATATACAAATAGTAGAAATAATATGAGATGCTCATATGATGAGTATCATGAAACTCATATATGCAATACTGTATATTCTAAACAGTTCATAGTCGATTCAGCCGCCGCTAAGAAGGATATAGGTCGCTCGAGTTTGAGACTAGTATCTGCGATGTGAGTACCATGTTTCATTGGTAGGGGACGTTGTGATGTCCGAACATGCAGATAGGTACTCCTTGTAGAGTGCACTGAACAACTCTCCATAAAGGACTTTCCAAGTGGTTCTCACTTATCGAGTGGAAACGTCCTAGTTTATGGTTGTACACCATTAGTCCTTATGATCCGAGACAACATTGATACTCTATGTGCTAGCATTACACTTTGACTTGTTTACCGACTCTCATGGGGTCATCAGGTGGCAAGGTTGGGTGTTTTGTCGAAACATATAAAAGTCGATGCATTGTAGTCGGGGATTCACCACTTACCTTCGGGTATGGATATCCTATGTGATCACATGTTTATGTAGTATGAAATCTCTTATCAGATTATGATGGTAATTATGAAAGGGGTTTCATAGATTACACCATCGATGCAACTACGACATGACACATAGTATCGATTCTTTGACAGCTCTCGGTATACCAATAGTTGTCGAATCGATAGGGATATATGAGATGAAGGGACCGTACTGTACGCTAACCATAATAGATTGGTTCTTGCAGGCACTATCATTTGATACCTATGGAATCATATAAGCGATGCTGCTAGGCGTTTAAAATGATTGGTTGGGTACTATCAGACTTGAGTTCTGACGTTCTTATTATCAAGGAATTGATAAGTAAGAATGGAGAAACTGGGGTATGCTCAAATAAGGACATGTTTAGTCCCGAATCACATTGAGATGTGAACCCACGGCTAGTTCTATCATTGAACCATTGAGGGTCAAACAAGTGCTAACTTTCTAGATCCCGTTGAGAAGTAAAATTGTTCAATATGTTGAACGGCTTATAAAGGAGTTTATAAGCGCAATTAAAAATAGAAGTAGGAATTCTATAAGGAAAATGTAATTTTTAATTTGAGAAAGTGTTCCCAAATTAAAAGTTGGCCAAACAAATAATGTATTTGAAAATTGTGATTTTCATACATTATTATGGACTAAATTAAATTAATTCAAGTGTTGAATTAATTAAACACTAGTGGGCCTAGTAGAGTCCAAATAATTAAATTAATTCAAGTGTTGAATTAATTAATCAATATTGGGTTTTGTAGAGCCCAATAGGAAATAATTATTTAACTAGTGGGCTTGAGTAAAATCAAGTGAGGTTTAATTAGTCTCAAATATTTTTGAGACATTTAAATAAAAAGTCCATGGGCCTTGTAATTGTTACAAGCCCAAATAGAATTGCATGCTTCGAAGGTGAAAGGTTGGAGGATACTTTTTCAACATCCAAGGCATGACATGCCTTTGGAATACACAACAACTTTTTAAACAACCAAGAAAATTTTCTCTCCCTTTCACTCCATGAGTTGGCCGAAATTTTTGAGTACCATTCTCCTTCATTTTTGCTGCTTCACTTGTTGATGAAAGCATACACTTCTCAAAGAAAAATGCTCTAATTTTTTTATTGCAAAATTAGAGTGGATCTACCTTGTTAGTGGTGGACCTAATTTTGAAGAAAGGAGTCCATTTTGAGCAAGGAGTGGTGTTGGAAGGTTGTAGATTGTCTACTTTCAAGAGCCAAGTTGTTTACAACTTGGTTGGAGCCAAAAACATCAATCCTTGTGATTGATATGTATATTTCCTAAACACACTATGAATGTCATCTTTGTGTTTATTGTATTTGCTACACATCTTAGTGTTTAGGGTGCTCGTTTTTGCTAGAAAAATAATTTTTAAACTTCCGTTTCGCATTTTGGGCACCTTAAACTATTCTCTTTCAATCTGGTCCATCAAGTTTTTTGGGTAATACAAGGCCATATGATCCATCAGGTGTTTTCGGTCATTCAGGACCATCTAGTCCATCACGTTTTTTCAATAACACGAGCCCATATATTTTGGGTAACAGAGGATCATCTCGTCCGTCAGTTTTTTGGGTAATAAAAGATCATATAGTTTATCAGGGCTTTTGAGTAATACGGGGTCATCTGGATCATCGTGTTTTTTTTGATAATATAGAATCATCTGATCCATGAGGTGCCACCCAACATTCGTTTGCTGACCATTATTATCAAACTCCAATTTGGTTAAATATCCAAATTTTTACAGATCTTGTTAATATTGGTCCGCAACAACTTGTTCATGATATGCGACCGCAGACAAATGTATTTCACATGTCATTTTCTAGGTTATTCAGATGAGCAAAATGTTATTAATCAAGATATTGATTGTGTAGACAGATGAGAAAACGTGATCCTTTCGAGTGTGGAACTGGAAGTCATCTATATCATTGTAGTTTTGATATGCTGAAAACTATTATTTCGAGTTGTTCTGGTCCTACCAACTCTTCTTCTTTCACGTCAACCGAGTTGTGGTGAAACTCAAACGTGGGTAGATTCCAATGTCTTTCATCTGCAAGAGGTTGAAATCTTCTTTTTTATATTGTTATTACTCAGACATCTTGTACATTCATTGCTATGCATTTATTTCTTATCCAATTTGTTTTTCGAATTCCTTGAAAAGCTTGTTCAGGAAGACCATCTAATTCTCCGGACGGTGCAAATAACATGGGAGCATGAGATGCCAAAAATCGTCCATTTACGACATAAACATTTGTTGGTTGATAATTTCACCATCTGCATATGTTGGCCAGGACTTGGCCTTCCTCCAATCGCAACCAAAATAGTTTGCTCCGATTCATCATATTTGGCAACACGATATTCACTAGATTTTCTCGTCCATTCCTCATACTTCCGACATGCATAATCTGACCATTTTTGATTTTCATTAATCCTACGACTACCTCTTGTCACATGTTCAATGAAGTATTGTACGTAACTCAGAAGGGTCAAGTGTATTATAGCAGATATAGGAAATCTATGAGCTCCTTTTAAACACACTATTTAAACACTCCGACATATTGGTTGTCATCACCTCACGATGCCAACCACCGTCACGGGCCATACTCTATTTCTCTTCCGCAATCCCAGCCAAATATATGTGCGTTAAAAAGTCTTTGTTCTTGATTACCTACATTGTTGCTTCAAACTTACAAATTTGATATTGTGAGACTACCACCTGGCATAAATCTTTCAAATGCACATCTATGAATTTAGAATTAAAATTTGAGGAGATTGTAAATAGGGTAGATCTCTAGGTGCTCGCACGATTCCCTTATGCCTATCAGAAATTTGTCACACATCATTTGCACCACAAACAACATGACGACCAAGATTCTCCAAGAACTATTATCAAGAATTAGATGTTTCTTTATCCAAAATGGCGAATGATAGCGGTAGAACTTGATTTTTCACATCCAAAGTGACATCGATCAACATTTTTTTACTTGTGTTTTGTGTATAAATGTGTACCATTGGCACTAATAATTTTTTGACAGTGCTGAAACCCATTTATGCATGACTTGAATGCTTACAAAATATAGTTCAATGTCTTCATCGCTTCGGTGTTTCATATGAGATGCTTCCACTCCACAATTATTCTCTAATTATATTTGGACATGACACACATATATTTTGGAAGTAGTTGCACTGAGCTCTCTCATGTACCATATGCAATTTCCACTGCATGTTTCAAACTTCACCATGCTTTTGTATACGAGATTTGATATTCATATTTATCATTCACATTTTCCATGATATACTTAATCTCGTATGAAATATCACATCGCACAACTCCCAATAGCGTTTGTGCCACCATATAACTGTTCAAGTTGTTATGGTCTATACAGACATTTGTAGATATACATGTGTGAGCTCCGTCATATTTTGTTATTTTCTAATAACCTATTTTCGACTTCAAAGAAGCTCAAAGACCCACCATCGACATATGGCCGTAAAAGAATCATTTTTTAACATTAATTTTCACAAAATGTGTGTGCTATCCACAACATGTCCTAATGCCTGACAATTTTAACATAATAATCTTTACATATGGAATTAGATCATTCTTATCTTACACGTAATTATACTCTCTCCGGATTATAGTCGCTTGTTCGTATTCCAGAAGGTACACTGACAGAATCAGGAGGCTCTTCCTCAAAAATTTTATTGAAAAATGATGGCATTTCAGAAGTGCTAGAAATAAATTGTACGACTTGCATCTGTAACATTTCATGAGGTGGTTGACGAGATAATGTCTCATCATCAGGATAAGCATGCATATTCACATTTTCGTCAGCATTCACTTCTTCTTTAGAATTGTTATGTAACATCTCTGGTTCAGTCTCACTCCTAGAAACATCATCATTAGTGGCTATATCCGGACAACGAGTCCCCATATCTAATCCATCATTGTTTAATGTACAATTATGTCTTTCTGGATTCCAACTTGCTCTACCAACATTTATGAAACGTCCACTATTTTTTAACTTTAATTTGCATTAGTTTTTTTTCTAAACCATGCATAATTAATTCATCATAAATAAGCTAGCATAAATAATCAAATAAACAGAATTCCATAATATCCAAAACCATTCATGCAAAATAAGTAAATAAAGCAATAAAAGTCTAAAATTAAACTGAATAAATTCTAGCATCCTAACATTCTATAAATAAAAGTGATAATCCATAAAATCATCAAAAGTTTTTAACATATGCGGAATTTCTAGGTCTTCGGGTGCACTGCGCCTCCCGGATGACTCGCTAGTCCGCACCTCAAGATTCAACATCATCATTACATGTAACCATTCAAATCTAGTGAGTCTAATGACTCGGCATGCTTAAACCTAATATAGTAAATATGTAGATATACACTCACATGCATAAAAATTACTTTTACTAAAAATAGATTTTCCATGCAATCATGAAACATTCAAAATATGAAATTTTTTAAACCATGCATAGATATGAACATTTTCCATTTAAAATTATCATTTTTAGATGAAGTCCGATCCTTGAAAGTGACAACATTCATTCGATTGATCAATCTATAACCATAGTATTAGGCCGCCAGGCTCAACGTCCACTTCTTCGACGATCCTTCCGACTATCATAAAAATAACTTCACCGTTCACTTCTTCAACGGATCCATTATCATTGAGATTCTCGTCCCTTTTTCGACGGTTCACTCCCTTTTCATTGGAAGTTCACCGTTCTCGTTTTCAACGATTCCCTTACTACTTTTTCATCACAATCAATTCACATTCCTCAAAAATATTTTCCTTTACTTTATCATTTCATAAAACATTCATAACTTTCCATATTCTTTTAAAAATTTCCAAAAAGAAGCTTTATATCATCATTCATATACGTCGAGATTCCTAAAAATAGTAAATATATGAAAATACGTTAAAAATTCTAAAAATAGCATATATCATGCATATATTTTAAAACTTCATGATATAGAATTGTTTTAGGAAGTAGCAAATCGCCCTTGACTTTCCTCGAACCGACCGCTCACTATTCAATGCCATACGTACCCAGACGACCTTAAACTTTGACTCAAGGAGACGACTCGATTTCAGAACTTTAAAAACACCAAAAATATCCAGTAGCTTTCTGGAAATTCAATCTTAGGACCTATGTTTCAAAAACGACTCGATTCGCTTATCGGATGACTCGTTTACTACCATTTTCGCGTTTTTGGTTAAACAAATGACCAAAATACCCTTCCGACTCGAACCAACCCGAGACCAGACCTTTATTGACATCCTCAGACTCAATATAAGTTTTTGGAAGCCCCCAAACCCAAGACAAAACCGAAAACATGGATTTAAATTTAACCTAGGCTCAATTCGACCCTTTTTGACACGTTCGGGCAATTTACAACCCCCAACGGACCACGGCTCGAAACGACCCCATACCAGGCCCTAGACCCATTCCTTAGACACTAAATAAGACCATGATCAGGCCATTTCAGACATAGACCAGATGCCCATGCTCTAAACCCCTCACAACAGTCGTGTGTTGTATGGCTCTTCACGTGCAGCCGAGGAACGACCACTCCAGCGGCTGTGGCTGCCCTTGACTCAACTTTTGGCTCACACTAGACCCTCACCAGGACCATAAGGCACGATCCTAGCCCCTGGACCAGCCCTCTCCACCATCCCCTGCACTAGGAACCATACGACCCCTAACAAGCCAACATGATCAACTTTGGAGTCTCAGCCGCTGTGCTGCACTAGCACGTCCATGCCTTATCTGAACCCCACCAAGAACCTACCTAGGACCCTAAACAAACCCTCCAGACCATGGCTAAGGCATCATGCAGCACCCCTTGATCGATGAAGCCCAAGCCGCGCCCTTCTCCCATCTTGTCCTACACGCCTTTGATGTGCAGGTTTGGACAGTCCCTTGCGGCTCTAGTTTTATATTTTGTCCCTTCAATTCTCTTCCTAAATGTCTAGACCAGCCCTTGGAACCCTCGATTTGCATCCTTCCCTCAACGATTTCAAAACATTAGCAAGTTCTTGATGGAAACAAAAGATACACATGAATGAGATTAAAACAATCACTTTTGTAAATTTTTGACACAAATCAGCTTACATGAAATAATATGGATTGAATGGTGCTTGAAAAAGGGTTTGAAAACATGTCTTGATCCTTTATTCTTACAAAATATGAGTGACGGCACGACAAGAGATGAACAGGATGTAAATCTTCCTTCCTTCCTCTCCTCTATGGATCGGACTCCTAGAGTCCTAGTGTGTCTGTGTATGTTGCAAGTGTGTGTGGGGGACGTGAATGAAGGTGTAGGGTGGGTAGGTTTTATTGAATTAAATCATTAAGTTATTAAGTGGGCTTAAGTTTACATAAAGTGCCCTATAATTAATTAATTAATCACCAACAAACTAGACACATTAAGGTGTTAATTAAATACATAATTAATCTACTAAAAAGTCCCAACAATATTTCAAAAAATTTTGTGCCACTCGTTTCTAGTATCGTACGTCCGAAACTTCTCATTCCCTAGCAAAAGTTCGTTAGCGATTAAGTTCATCCCTTACTATATAAATATGTTGCCGCTTTCCTAATTTAGACTTACTAAATATAGAGTTTCTATTTATAACTTTCTAAAAGTATAAACTTATTAAAATATTCTCCGGTTCTCTCGCCTACTGCCGTGGATCGCGTACTCGACTACAGAAAGTTCACATTCATAACATTCAGTCAAATAATATCTAAATCATGCTAATACCTAAACATGCTTCTAGACGACTCATTTAAATAAACTTCAAATAATTTTCATGCATGCATGTGGTTAGAGTGTTCGAGTTTTCGGGCGTTACGTTACAATTTAGGTTCCAACCTAGTGTCGTATTCGGCCAACATGCAGTAGGTTTGGTTCAGATGGTGGGTGATATATTGATCCCACGGTCCACTTCTATGCTCCAAATATATATTGCTTAGTTCTTCTGTGACCAGTGCAACTTATGATTCTGGCTCATGAAAACCCCCATATGAAGAAGTATCGAGTTAGTTATTGAACTATAAATCGGAGATGTCTGGAAAGTATGATTCTGGCTCATGAAAACCAACATGATGATAAATTTGTCTTTGTTTCCACGTATAAATGTAACATATGCATATTGGGACATATTCAACATGATAATCGCATTGAAAATTGTTAAGGCAGCATCCCCTGCTACTATAAGCGGACGCTGCAAAATAGCGGATGCTGCAAAATAATTTTGCAGTGTCCATTATTGCCGGTTGTGTTTTAATTTAATCTTGCAAAACACCACCAGCAAAATTATTTTTGAAATTAATAAAAAAAAAACCATGTGCTAATATAACTCCCTACTCAAAAAGATACTGATATCCCAACAAAAACGTGATATACCGACCATTACAATTCAATGCCTAAGAAATATATAAATAATATTTTAAGGTATATAATTATATTATTTATTAGCTATGAAGGTATTTAAAGAGTGGTAACATCAGTTCCAACCTTTTCTTTGTGCAGAATCTACGACTAAATAAAGCAAAGGTGAATTGCCCGGAGAATGCAGGCAGGGCCTTAAATATCAAGAATAGCCTTCGTATTTTATATTTTATTTTTGGAAATAAATTAAAATGCTTTCCTTGTAAAATAAAATAACCAATTTGAGAGCTTTTTGATACCCCATGGAAGACAGGCCCATCAAGGACCCTATTATCCCTGGCACATCCCTAGCCCAAGTGGAAACAAGCCCATTAGGGGCCAGGTATTCTCCTATAAATACCAGGTTTGAGCATATGATTATTCATTCACTATATCGTTTTCAGCAGCACCCTTAGCTGATCCCCCCATATATCCTCAGTCTCTGACTTGAGCGTCGGAGGGGCTACGCCAGGACACCCTCCTGGCCCCTCCTAACGATCTTATTTGTGATTTCAGGCTCAGAGTAATTTCAAAACCTGCGTCTGGACTAGTGACACTTGCTGAAATCGGAACCTAAATTTCCCGTGATTATCACTTGGCGCCGTCTGTGGGAACTTTGAGTTGAGACGTAGAGATGGTAGGCAATAGAGGGAGTAGAAGAGCTACCTCGGCATCATCGCGTCCTCAGAGGGGACCCGAACAATCTCATGTTGAGACAAGACAGGAACAACCTCATCTTGAGACGAGACATGAACAACCTCGTCAAGAGACAAGAGCCGAGCAGCCCCTTCACAAGACAAGGGTCGAGCAACCCCGTCCCAATGAGAATGTGGGGAACTTGACCCTGGAGCAGTTGGGTCAATTTATAACTCGGATAGTGGATGAGGCTATGAAGAGGAACCAAGAGTCTATGTTTGCTGAAGAGCAGGCCACTCGCCAGGAGCGAGAGGAAAATGCTGAGGGCCACCAGAGCAGGGTTGAAGAGGCACAGCCCCACCAAAGTGGGGAGATTAGTGAGATGGGAGAAATGTGGAAGGAAATACAGATGTTGAGGCAGCAGTTGGGAAGCAGAGCACCGGCACCCAAGAGATGAAGTCCTTTTTAACTAGCCATTTTAGAAGAAGGACTTCCCCCAAATTTTCGACAGTCGAATGTGGGAGAGTACAATGGACATACTGACCCCGAAGAACACTTGGGGAGATTTGAGAATGCGGATTTGTTGCATCAATATTCGGATGGAGTCAGGTGCAGGGTGTTTTTGGGCACGTTGGTGAGGTCAGCCCAGCAATGGTTTAATACCCTGCAGGCCAACTCCATACAGTCTTTTGAAGATTTTTCTACGGCTTTTTTGCACCGATTTGCTAGCAGCAAGAGGCATCAGAAAAATTATTTGAGTCTGTTTGTGATGAGACAACAAGAGGCTGAAACTTTGCGGGAGTTTGTCCAGCGCTTCAATAGTGCAATGCTGGAAATACCAGCGGCTACCCCAGACATCATGATAAGTGCCTTTACCCAAGGGCTGAGGGGGGGAGAATTCTTCAAATCGCTGGTCAAGAAACCTCCGTCGAGCTATGATTAGTTGTTAGCTCGGGCGGAAAAGTATGTAAACTTGGAAGATGCCCAACGGTACAGAAGGATGGAAAATCGACCCGGAGGGAGTAGGGTGGAGAGAGGCGAGAGAGCAGGTAAGAAGAGAGGTGCAGGTGAGAAGGAGGAGGACCGAACCAGAAGTAGAGGAAAATTCTCATCACATGTTCCTTTGAATAGGAGTCGGGATAAGGTGATGGAAGTGAGAGAGTCAGGGGAGAGGGGGGAGAAGTCGCAGAGGGTTGAGAGCAGTGATCGACCTCCGCCGCGGGGTAGACAAGAAGGTTCCTCATCCAGGAGTCGACAGAGATCTCGCTCGTCCCCTAGGCGTGGTCAATACCCTCCATGGATAAATCAGAGGATCGGGGAGCAGAGAGGGGAAGGTCAATGTCAAGATGTCCCTCAAGAGCTCATGGAACCGAGGAGTGGAATGAATGAGGATAACCACCCTACGAGAGGAATGATTCATATGATCTCAGGGAGTGCTATTGATGGAGACTCTAGGCAAGCTCGGAAGGCACATGGGAGAAGGTTGGAGAACTTTGAGATATCTAAGGGTGCAGACTTACCACAAGACCCCATCATCAACTTTGGGCCGGAAGACCTTCAAGGCGTTGTGACTCCACATAACAATGTCTTGGTGGTAACGACCACCATTGCCAATTATGATGTGGCGAGGATATTTATTGATAATGGAAGCTCCGTGATCGTCTTGTTCAAGAGCACGTTGGATCAAATGAAGATGGAAGGATTTGAGTTTGAGCCAGTATCCACCCCACTGTATGGGTTTGCAG
Source organism: Primulina tabacum (assembly GCF_025594145.1). Classification (NCBI taxonomy): domain Eukaryota; kingdom Viridiplantae; phylum Streptophyta; class Magnoliopsida; order Lamiales; family Gesneriaceae; genus Primulina; species Primulina tabacum. The sequence continues at coordinate 30,206,425 of NC_134561.1, read as the reverse complement.
GACACGCCATCCCGCCTTTGGTCAGATTGTTCTTCCCCTATCCTTAGGGACTGATCCTCGGCGGGTAACAAAAATGATAGCGTTCACCGTGGTGGATACCCTTTCAGCGTATAATGGAGTTCTAGAACGGCCAGCTCTGAAGGATTTCAGAGCCGCAGTTTCCACTTATCATCAGAAGCTCAAGTTTCCTGTGGGAAAAGGAGTTGGAGTCTTGTGCGGAGACCAGAAAGTCGCGTGTCGGTGTTAACATGATTAGGAAAGGAAAAAGTGGGTAACTTTGTCATGTAGAGGTACAAGAGGAGCAGAGATGAAAGTTGGAGAATACGCCGGGCAAGGCTCTAAGGAGGCTCGGGAACGCTTACCACCTTAGAGAATATTAATCTTGACTTGATTTTTGTTGTATTTCGTTTCTGAATTTGTCCTGTGTAATCGGTTGTTATTCAATAAAGTCAAGTTCTAATATTATGTTCGTGGATGTTGTTGTATTATGAGGAAAAAAATTTATTTTCCTGCTAAGGCATCGCCTAGCAGAGGAGCAGAGGCGGGAAGGAGAAAAATGTTATTTCCCTGTTAAGGCATCGCCTAGCAGAGGAGCAGAGATGGGGAGGAGAAAAAAATTTATTTTCCTGCTAAAGCACCGCCTAACAGAGGAGCGGAGTTGGGGTGGAGAAAAATTAAATTTTCCTGCTAAGGCATCGCCTAGTAGAGGAGCAGAGCGTATGAGAAAAATTAAATTTTCCTACTAAGGCATCGTTTAGTAGAGTAGTAGGGTGAAGGAGAAAAATTTTATTTTCCTACTATGGCATCGCCTAGTAGAGGAGCAGAGTGCAGAGGAGAAATTTTATTTTCCTACTATGGCATCGTCTAGTAGAGGAGCAGAGTGCAGAGGAGAAATTAAATTTTCCTACTAAAGCATCGCCTAGTAGAGGAGCAGAGTGCAGGGGATAAATTAAATTTTCCTACTATGGCATCGCCTAGTAGAGGAGCAGAGTGCAGGGGAGAAATTAAATTTTCCTACTAAGGCATCGCCTAGTAGAGGAGTTAGAGGGTAGAGATGTTGAATTTTTATTTTCCTGCTAAGGTACCACCTAGCAGAGGAGTTAGAGGGTGGAGGTGTTGAATTTTATTCTCCTGCTAAGGTATCACCTAGCAGAGGAGTTAGAGGGTGGAGGTGTTGAATTTTATTTTCCTGCTAAGGTATCACCTAGCAGAGGAGTTAGAAGGTGAAGAGGTTAAAGCTTTATTTTTCCTGCTAAGGTCTATTTTAGCAGAGGAGTCAAGGGCGCGGGGAAGTGGAAACCATTTCCCTTCAAAAGCTTAGTAGAGGACCTTGAAGATGGCGGCGACGAGGGCATACTGTGTTAGAAAAATTTATTTCGTTTGTCGTTAACGAACAATGTTTGCCGCTGCGAAAATTACGGGGATCGGCCTGTCCGGTCAGATCGTGGGGATTTGGGGGCAACGCCCCCAAAAGCTATTCAGAAATCACACAACCCTTCGCAAGGGAATATATCAAAATTCTCAACGTACTGGACGAGGATGGGCGATGCGAGGACTTGGGCGCTCGGGCGAGGGGCGAACGTGGCACGGCGTGGGCGAGCTAGAGGAGGGGTCGAAGCTTGGGCGAGGTGCTGGCAGGCGAGGGGGAGAGGGGTTGGCGAGGAGACGAGGCAAGCGAGGCGAGCTCGGCTGGGCAGGGAGCTAGGCAAGCAGGCGAGCAGCAGGGCAGAGGCGAGGGCAGGAGCGCGCGGAGGAGGGGGCGAAGCTTGGGCGAGGTGCTGGCAGGCGAGGGGGAGAGGGGTTGGCGAGGAGACGAAGCAGGCGAGGCGAGCTTGGCTGGGCAGGGAGCTAGGCAAGGAGGCGAGCGGCTGGGCAGGGGCGGGGGCAGGAGCGCGCGGAGGAGGGGGCGAAGCTTGGGCGAGATGCTGGCAGGCGAGGGGGAGAGGGGTTGGCGAGGAAACGAGGCAGGCGAGGCAAGCTCGGGGGCTTGGGCGAGCTCGGTTGGGCAGGGAGCTAGGCAAGGAGGCAAGCGGCTGGGCAGGGGCGAGGCGCTGGCGGGCGAGGGGGCGAGGGGCTGGCGTGTGGACTTGGGCGAGCTCGGCTGGGCAGGGAGACGGCGAGGCAAGCGAGGGGCTAACGTGTGGGCTTGGGCGAGCTCGGCTGGGCAGGGAGACGGCGAGCCAGGCTGCGCGCGGCGGACATTATCCGGTCGAGCGGGATGATGGGGCATGCGTCCGGCGGAGCGTGGGGATGGATTGCGTGAGCGTGGGTGAAAAATGTTGTGTGGGTGAAGTGAGAATAAAGTGAGGAAAGGATGACTATTTTTAGGGGAGGCCCACATTTATCTGACCCTTCACAAGGGGAAGGTGATTTAATTTCTTTCCAAATTTTTGGAGACTAGAGAGCAGTAGAGGAAGGGTACACAACTCACATGTTGTAGACCGAGAACAACGCAACTAATCGAACTTTTAACCTACGATTCAATCCGACTTGGGAGGGGGAGACTGGTAATACCCTATGGAAGACAGGCCCATCAAGGGCCCTATTATCCCTGACCCATCCCTAGCCCATCCCTAGCCCAAGTGGAAAACAAGCCCATCAAGGGGCCAGGTATTCTCCTATAAATACCAGGTTTTAGCATATGATTATTTATTCACTATATCGTTTTCAGCAGCACCCTTAGCTGCTCCCCCCATATATCCTCAGTCTCTGGCTTGAGCGTCGGAGGGGCTACGCCAGGACACACTCCTGCCCCCTCCTAACGATCTTATTTGTGATTTCAGGCTCAGGGTAATTTCAAAACCTGCGTCTGGACTAGTGACGCTTGCTGGAATCGGACCCTAAATTTCCCGTGAGTATCACTCTTATTTCTAATAAAATAAATCTTCCAACTAATTTAATAAGATTTGATATATTTTAGCTTATAAATTAAAAAACAATGAAAAAATTTATACTTTTGGCTCCTAGCAACTAATGCATTATTTATTTATAAAATGAAATATATATTGTAATGCTCAAAAACTAGAACATGTAAACCTCATGCATGATTGAATTTATTTATTTATTTAATTAATAATTTAAGCAATGCATTCTACATGTTAAATTATTTTAAAAGTTTATATATTTTTATTATGCAATCTTATTATAATTAAGATGTTTTAACGAGTTTTAGTTTTTCAGACGAATGTTCGATACCAAACCGGGAAAGGAGATCAGAGACGATTAAGATGTTAAAATTTAAAGTTATATTTTTATTTTAAGTCAAGAAAATATTATTTTAAAGGATTTATAAATTTTAGCATTTTTTAGAGCTAAATTTAATTTATCGAGTGAAATAGAAATGCTAAGTATTTCAATTAACAAAATTCGAAAATTTAGGAATTTAAATACGTCCACTCAAAATTTCAAAAGTTGCAGGGCTTAATTAGTAATTTAAATTATGAAGGCTTAATTAGTAATTTTAAATTCTGATTTAATGAAACTAAACACCTAGTCATTATCTTATTTAAATACAAGAAGAGTCCTCCCATATCTTATATATATCACACGGCCACAGACAACCCACACATTGAACACACACACATACACAAAAACACACACAATCAACTCAACTCTCAGCCATATTCTGCAAAGGAAAAGCTTGGGGTTTTTTATTTTTTCTGAAACGACCACTACTTTTTTTTATATAAATCATAAACTCAAAAATACTAAATAATATAACTTTAACATTTTCATAAATCATAATAATTTAGCATTTGAATCTCAAAGCTATAAAAATATCCATAAATCATCAATTAACCAAAAATCTTACGTCGACCTTTAAAAAGATCGACTAACATAAAATAAAGCATAAAATTATCTCTATTAAATTTCTTAACTTAAATCCTTTAAATCTTTTATCTAACAAGCTAGTGCGGAAGACGAAAGGGTCCCTCGGGAGTGTATTGCTGCACTCGATCCACTCAAGCATCAGCGCCTCCTCAAAACATCAAATATTGCGTCATAGAAACCTAGTGAATCTAATGACTCAGCACATGCTAAACATGAATAGCAAATAATACATATACATTCACATGCATTTAAAAAAATCATACTTTTATTTAAAGTAGCCTTTTTGAACATAAATAAACCATTTAAAATCATTTTCAACATAAATAAATCATATATCGTAAAATCATTTAATCCTAAAGCTTTCAATCCTTTATCATTTTGGGTGAATTTTGATCCTTGAAAGTGGCTAGATTTTATCATTTGGTCGACTGATCAGTCTTCAGCTCCACATGGCCCATGGGTGTGGGCACTAGAATCCACCATGGAAATACGATCGTCGGGGTCCTCTAGCGCCTTGTCCCTTAAACGGGGTCCTTCTCTGGGCCTTGGCCTATAAACGAGGTCCCTCAGGGGCCTTAGCCCTCACGATATCCCCACAAAATCATATCTTTTGTCACAGTCAATTTACATCCCTCAAAATATTTTTCATTTCCCTTTAAAAGCGTAAAATATCATCACTTTCCGAAGATAGATGGTAAAATATCATATTTTCGTCAAAATCATCATTTTAAATTATAAAATATCATTTAACATGCGTTATGATCCTTCGGGACGCTGTCAAGCTTTTACGTATTTCCCAAGTGTAAAATAACTGTTTTGCCCCTAGACGTAAAAATTATCGATTCTAACTTTTTCTTACTTTTAATGACATGGGCTTATCCCAAATAATTATTTCTGCTTAAATCTAATTTTCCATAATTTTATTAAGCTTAATTCAAGGCTTTCTAATTATTTTTTAATTAACATTTCATGAGGCGTTTAATTCCCGATTAAATTCAAAACTACATATTTTTTTCCCAAATTTTAAACATAACCTTTTATTTACCTAAAATGCCCTTGTGAGCCATGAACCACACCCGTGGACCCATGGTTCCAATTTTTTTATTTTTTAAATCTTGTTTTTGACCCTTACTTGAACAACCCGATCCATCTCCCAATTTACTCGAGCCATGGTCGAGCCACCTCGAGCCAAACCCGAGCCAACCCATCTAGGCACCCTCCAGACCAGCCCTGACCCATAGAACCAGAACCTAGCTCGCTCAAACTCTCCTGGACAGAAGACCCGGAGTTGCGCCTCTTTTGTTACTCACGCCCAAGACTCCTTGTTTGCCCAAAACCGGTTTTCCGGAAAAAATCGAGCTTGATTCGTAAAATAATTCGAACTCTAACATTTTTAAGAAAATTAAATCATTTTTAATCATATTAGGAAGTCTTGAAAACATTTAACGAAAAATAATTATTCCAGTTTTGGTCGTCCTCAGTCTCCTTTCCCGTGCCTATTATCGAATATTCGGATGAAATTCTTCAATTTTATGAAATCATGTCATATAATCATTTAATCATGCAATCATACATTTAATCATTTAATAAATATCATGCAAGCATTTAAAAGCAATTAAATAAAATAATTAAGCAATTAAAATAATTTTGCATGCATGTGGTTTACGTAGGTTTGGTTTTTCGGACGTTATATTTTCTTCCACCAGCAGCTTAAGCCAACCACCACACTACAAACCTTGGTTAATTTAGTCACTTTTCAAGCCATTAAATGCAGCAATACGTCTCCATTCGGCCTCCGTTTTCCCACGCATTCGTTTGTCGATATTTCGTGTGTTTTAACGCAAAGACATGTCTAAACATTTATTTTATGCATCGATCATGGTATATATTGTATTTTTATATAAAATATGCATGAAAAACCATTGATTTAATTATATGTATTTTAGAACTTGATTAAAACTTGTTTCGATACATATTACGCATGAACTTCTTAGTTTTCTCGAGTTTTAATTGTCTTCTTCGTTGGACAGTACCTATGGCTTGCTGCTATTTATGGTCATGTTTTAGGAGGTTCTTAGATGTCGTTAAGGGGCCCGATAGGGGTCGAGAAGCTGCTGATACAGCAGGAACGAAACAGCGTACGGCCGCGCATAGGGGTGGTCGCGACCATATGTTGCGTCGGGTTGGTTGTTGGCTGGATCAGGGCTCAGGTGCTAGGGTCTATGCGGGGTATTAGGGTCCCGTGGTAGGTCTGGTAATGGTTGTTTAAGTTCCAGTTGGGTGTAAATGGCCGTTGGAGCCGTAGGATACAAGCTTGCACGCATGGGGTGTTGTTCACAACTTAGGGCTGCTGTTTGGGTTGTTTAAGTGTTGGTGCATGTTAATGGGCTGGAACGGGCTGGAAGAGAGTCTTAGGTTTTGTCTAAAGGTCGAGTCTAGGGCTTGGTTCGGGCTTGGTTCGAGTTAGGATCGATAGGAAGATGTACGGAATGCATAAGTGTCATGTCGTCACTCTTTGAGCAGCTTGTGTCTATGTTGTTCGTTGCGCATGGTTTGGGGCTAGTCTAGGGCCTTGGGCAATAGGATAGGATGTATTTTATGTATGGGTTGAGTCCCGAGTCGATTGGTACGTCCTAAGTGGTTCTATTTAATTCGAGAATCGGACGTGTCAGAATGCACCTTGGGGGCTGTTTTGAAAATAAATTTTAGTATGTTAGATGTTCGTAAATATGTATGACGTGCAAACTAATTATTTTTGAGGTATGCAACTTGTCTTGTGGTCAATTTATGTTACGGGTTTGGAAGCCGGAGAATGTGTATGGGGACCTCTCCAATTTCTTCGGAAGAATTATGTTATGTTAGGGAGTGGACATTCAGTCCAAGGGCTGTGGTGATCCCTGCCGGCCTATTACTGCGGTCTAGTTTGATCAAACGATTTATGTGTATAGGCTACTTGCATTGAAAGAACTCTACACAAAATGATTTATGATTACGAGTATTATGACGAATACGAAAATATTATTTTATGAAAATGTTTATATAGGAAAGTCGCTTATACGTATCTATGCTTATAATATTTTATGTACAAGCTAAGTTTAAATTGCATATTATTAGTTATTTACGTTTATGCATGCTGGGTCATTAGACTTGATCGATGCAGATGATGTAGTTGAGGAGACAGGAGGCGGTGACCAGTGAGCGGGCTCGGGCCAGTAGCAGTGCAAACCCGAGGACCTTGTAATTTAAGTTATATTATCACGTACGTTTACTCTGACTTTTTATCTATTAGTATTGGTGACAAGCAAATTAAATTTATGTTTTTTTAGACTGTTTTTAAATTAAATTATTAGTTTATGGATTTTGGGGTTACTTGGATGTTGGTGATTTGTTCTTAATGACGGAGTTTTAATATTAATTTTATTTTAGTACGAGTGGTGATCGTTATTTTATTTTATGAGTTATACTTTTAATAAATTATTTGATAAGAAAATTTTAAATTTTTCTGCAAATATTAAGGTATTAGTAATTTAAGATACGGTTCGTTACATATATTATTTAAAATGAAGTGATGATAAAATTTTAATTCATTAATTATAAATGAAAATGGGAAAAATTTAAGAATACAATAAAAAAAAAAAACATTATGATCCACAACGCATGAAAGAAGAAAACTTGTCTCTACCATCCAATGAAACAAGCATAAAAATCCCAATAATTTCGGATTGAAAAAATAATTGAACCAACTTTAATTTTTAGCAACCAATGCAACGCAATAAAGCTTTCTAATTATATTTTCATATTTAGCTTATTCCTATATCGTTTAATTGAAAATGTGAGTGGTTTAAATCATGAGTACTTCTCTCGTAAGATGGTATGATAATTTATATTCGGGAGACCGATCGATTACGTATATTTATGCAACTAAAAACAATATTTTTGATATAAAAGTAATATTTTTCAGAAACATGGTCGGGTCAGAGTTTCATCTCATAAAGTTAATTCTTGAGACGCTCATATATGAGTTCTTTGTGATGAATTATTTGATGATTGGATCAATTAAAGGAGAAAGTTGGCAATGCTCCTAAAAAATCTGTAAACTTGTCTCAAGTATATATTTTGGATTAAGAATGGCTAAAATATTTAAATTATGAAAGCCCAATTTAATTATGGAAGCCCAAAATAAACAAGCCCAAGTCCAAGAAAAAAAAATGAGACCATCAATAATTTAAATTGCTTTGATTAAGTCAAAAGACGTGCGAACATGAAGAGATAGTGGATCATATAGAGGAGTTCATGGGGGAGTGGACACAGGGAAGGGACACACTGTAAAAGGATCGATTACGGTGCCGGTTGCGCAACAGAAGTTTCAAAATTTTAATTTTTAGCAAGAAAAATCGAACAACTCAACTATAGTGTGTAGCAAATACAAAATATTATGTCATACATAGGGTGTTGAGAAAAATATACCTATCAATCATTAAGAATTGATTTTTGGCTCCAACTTAGTTGATAAACAACAAAGCTCTTCAAGGATGACAATCTATAAGCTTCTCTTTGAACACTCCTTGTTCAAAAATTAAGCCCACCACCAACTAGGTAGATCCCCTTTTATTTTGCACTAGAAAAAAAAAAGATTTTTCAAGGAGAAGTATTTTCCTTTCTCAACAATTGAAGAAGAAAATTGAGAGAAAATGAAGGAGAATCATGTCACAAATTTCGGCCATGGAATAGTGTAATTGGAGAAGGATTAGTTGTCTTGGTTGTGGGAAAAGCTAAAACCACTTTTTAGCATGCCAAGCCTTGGAGCTTGAAAAAGTATTCCCCAACTTTTCACCTCCCAAACATGCAATATAAGTGGGCTTGTAATATTTACAAAGCCCATGGGCTATATTTAAATGTCTCAAACACATTTGAGTCTATTTACAACTTTACTTGATATTACTCAAGTCCACTAGTTTAATAATTATTTCTAATTGGGTTCTACAAGGCCCAATGTTATTTAATTAATTCATCATTTGAATTAATTTAATTATTTGGACTCTCCTACGCCCACTAGTGTTTAATTAATTCAACACTTGAATTAATTTAATTTAGTCCATAATAATGTTTATGAAAATCACAATTTTCAAATACATTATTTATTTGGCCAACTTTTAATTTAGGAACACTTCCACAAATTAAAAGTTACATTTCTCTCATAGAAGTCATACTTCAATTTTTCCTTACGCTTATAAACTACTTTATAAGCCGTTCAACACATTGAACTATTTTACGTCTCAACGGGATCTAGAAAGCTAGTACATGTGTGGCCCTCAATGGTTCACTGATACAACTAGCCGTGAGTTCAAATCTCCATGTGATTCGTATTAAACATGTCCTTATATGAGCATACCTCAATTGCTCCATTCTTACTTATTAACTCCTTGATAACAAGAATGTCAGAACTCAAGTCTGATATTACCCAACCAATCATGTTAAACGCCTAGCGCAGCTTGCTTACATGATCCCCTAGGTATCAAATGATAGTGTCTGCAAGAACCATTCAATTATGGTTAGCGTACAGTACGGTCCCTTCATCTCATATATCCCGACCGATTCGACAACCATTGGTATATCGAGAGTTGTCAATGAATCGATACTATGTGTCATGTCGTAGTTGCATCGATTGTGTAATCTATGAAACCCCTTTCATAATTACCACCATACTCTGATCAGAGATTTCATACTACATACACATGAGTTCACATAGGATATCCATACCTGAAGGTAAGCGGTGAATCCCCGACTACAATGCATCGACTCCTATATGTTTCTACAAAACACCCAACCTTGCCACCTCATGACCCCATGAGAGTCGGTAAACAAGTCAAAGTGCAATGCTAGCATATAGAGTCTCAATGTTGTCCCGGGTCATAAGGACTAATGGTGTACAACCATAAACTAGGACGTTTCCACTCGATAAGTGAGAACCACTTGGAAAGTCCATTATGGAGGGTTGTTCAGTGCACTCTATCAGGAGCACCTATCTGCATGCTCGGACATCACAATGTCCCCTACCAATGAAACATGGTACTCACATCGCAGATACTAGTCTCAAACTCGAGCGGCCTATATCCTTCTTAGCGGCGGCTGAATCGACTAGGAATTGTTTAGAATATACAGTATTCCAAATATGAGTTTCATGATACTCATCATATGAGCATCTCATATTCTTTCTCCTATTTGTATATTCAAGGACTTTATCTATGCAACTGGCATGTGTATACAGATAAAGAAGTGACAAAATAATAATTTCAAATATTATTAAAATAAAGACTGTTTATACATAGCGTTTAAACATGAACCCTCGGCCAACACTTGACTCGATGGGCACCTACTCTAACAATCTCCCACTTGCACTAGAGTCAACTACCCATATGCTTCAAACCCATCGATTCGCGATGCTTCTCGAATAATGGTCCAGGTAAAGGCTTAGTAAGCGGATCAGCAACATTATCTGCGGAGCCGACTTTGTCAATCGAGACATCTCATTTTTCCACAATCTCTCGGAGGATGTAGTACTTTCTCAATACATGTTTGGACTTCTGATGAGACCTTGGCTCCTTTGCTTGAGCAATGGCTCCCGTGTTGTCACAAAACACCGGGACAGAAGCAACTCCATTAGGAATGACGCCCAACTCTTGGACGAAATTCCTTATCCAAACAGCCTCCTTTGCTGCTGTATTCTGCTTCAGTGGTGGAATCCGCCGTACTGTCTTGCTTGGAACTCTTCCAAGAGACAACAGCACCATTGAGCATGAATATAAACCCAGAGGTTGACTTTGAGTCATCGATATTGCTTTGGAAGTTAGAGTCAGTATAGCCTTCCAATTTCAGTTCTCCATCCCTATAGACCAAGAACAACTTATTGGTCCTTCTCAAATACTTGAGGATGTCTTTCACAACTTTCCAATGTGGAAGACCAGGGTTCGATTGATATCTACTCACTACACTTAGTGCAAAAGCCACGTCAGGACGTGTAGATATCATCTCATACATGATGCTACCAATCGCAGATGCATATGGAATGCGGGTCATCGCCTCTATCTCTGCATCAGTCTTGGGAGACATAGACTTGGATAGGGACACGCCATGACACATTGGTAGATGTCCTCTCTTGGACTCATCCATCGAGAACCTCTTCACGATGGTATCAATGTATGTGGACTGGGTGAGACCAAGCAATCTTTTTGATCTATCTCTATAGATCTGTATTCCCAATACAAAAGATGCTTCACCCAAGTCCTGCATCGAGAACTTACTCTCTAACCATATTTTAGTTGATTGCGACATCCCTACATCATTCCCAATGAGTAGAATGTCATCAACATAAAGCACCAGGAATGTCACTGAACTCCCACTGACCTTCTTATACATGCAGGGTTCCTCCGGATTCTTAGTAAAACCAAACTCTTTGATTGTACTGTCGAATCTAAGGTTTTAACTCCTAGATGCCTGCTTTAGACCATAAATAGATATTTGAAGTTTGCATACCATATGCTCACTTTCGACAGATGTAAACCCTTCAGGTTGAGACATGTAAATCTCTTCCTTAATATCCCCATTAAGAAAGGCTGTCTTGACATCCATCTGCCATATCTCATAGTCATACCATGCAGCTATGGCTAGCAATATCCTTATCAACTTGAACATTGCAACTGGAGAAAAGGTTTCCTCAAAGTCAACTCCTTGTCTTTGAGTATATCCTTTTTCTACCAATCGCGCCTTGAAGGTCAATACCTTCCCATCCGCCCCAAGTTTCCTCTTGTAAATCCATTTATACCCTATGGGAACAATTCCCTCAGGTGGATCCACGAGATTCCACACTTGGTTCGAATGCATGGAATTCATCTCAGATTCCATTGCTTCAAGCCACTTGGATGAATCGACATCAGATAACTCTTCCTTGAAGGTGAATGGATCACATCCATGATTAGGCTCATCATGGCCCTCTTCAAGAAGCAGACCATACCTCATAGGTGGTCTCGAGACTATCTCGGATCTTCTAGGAGCTTGTATCTCCTCTCTTGGCTCTTTGGGTGTGGGTTCTATAATTGTGGGTGTCTCTCGAACCTCTTCGAGTTCTATCATCTTCCCTTTTCTATCCAATAGAAATTCCTTTTCCAAAAAAGTTGGATTCCTAGAAACAAACACCTTTGTTTCTTGGGGATGATAGAAAAAATATCCAACAGAATTCTTTGGATATCCCACAAAGTAACATAAAATGGATCGACTATCCAATTTATCTCCAACTACCTGCTTCACATAAGCAGGGCACCCCCATATTCTAAGATAAGAATACTTGGGAGGCTTACCCATCCATATCTCATATGGTGTCTTATCAACTGCCTTTGAATGAACATTTTTCAACAACAGTGCCGCTGTCTCAAGCGCATATCCCCAAAAGGATGGCGACAACTCCGTGAACCCCATCATAGACCGAACCATGTCCATCAAAGTCCGGTTACGACGCTCCGAAACACCATTCAACTGTGGTGTAGCGGGCGGAGTCCACTGCGAGAGAATCCCATTCTCCCTAAGATACTCTTGGAACTCGGTACTCAAGTACTCACCACCTCGATCCGACCAAAGTGTCTTGAAGCTTGGTCCCAATTGTTTTTCTACTTCACTTCTGAATTCTTTGAACTTTTCAAAGGCTTCAGACTTGTATTTCATCAAATACACATACCCATACCTCGAAAAGTCATCGGTAAAGGTGATGAAGTAGGCATGCCCATGCTTAGTGGTGATGCTAAGCGGACCGCACACATCGATATGGATCAAATCCAATAACCCTTTAGCTCGCTCCACATGGCCCTTAAAGGGAATTTTGGTCATCTTTCCTTTTAGACAGGATTCACAAGTCGTGAGAGCATTAATATCAGACATATCAAACATGCCCACTCCCACTAGCTTGTTCATCCTTCTTAGGGAAATATGTCCTAATCGAGCATGAAACAATTGTGCCGTATTTAGAGTATCTTGTTTTCGCTTGTTTGTTGTTGTTATTGCTTGGACATTGTTTAGTGGAATATCTTTCAATTTTAAGGTGTGATTGTTTTCTCCAGTACCAACTAAACATTCATTCTTGTAAATGTTGCAAACACCTTTGCTAAATAAACAAGAAAATCCATCTTTATTAAGCATAGAAATGGAAATAATGTTTTTCACCAAATCTGGTACAAACAAAACATCTCTCAAAATTAACTTAAAATCATTGTTCAAAAACATGTAAACATCTCCTACGGCCTTGGCAGCAACTCTTGCTCCATTGCCCATCCTCAAGAAGGTCTCATCTTCCCTGAGCCTTCTACTTCTTCCCATCACCTGCAAATCATTACAGAGATGTGAGCCACAGCCGGTATCCAATACCCAAGAAGTAGAGTTAATTGAAATGTTTACTTCAATATAGAACATACCATTTCTAGAACTCTCCTGGGCAAGATATTCCCTACAATTACGTCTCCAATGTCCAGGATTCTTGCAGTGATGACAAATATCAGCAGTCTTGTCAGCCATCACTGGTATGGCTGCAACATCGGGAATCGGAGTCTGCCTCTTCAAGGGCACGTTCTTCTTGGGACGTTGGAAAGAACGCTTCTTTCCCTTCCCACGTGGATCGGTCTTCGTACCAGATGAAGAACCCACATAAAGAACCGGCTTCTCTTTCTTGATGGTGGACTCAAAGGTCACAAGCATGTTCACCAACTCCTCAAGGTTCGGCTCCATCTTGTTCATATTGAAATTCACCACAAAAGGATCAAATGAGATAGGCAGTGACAAAAGCAACACGTCGGTGGTCAACTCCGAAGGCAACACCAGATCCATGCCAACGTCCTTGTCCACGAGCCCAATCATCTTCAGGCCATGCTCATGGAACGAGGCCCCATCTCGCATGCGCAAAGTGATCAGCTCCTTGACGGTAGCATGCCTAAGAGGCCGCGTCTGCTCACCAAAGAGCTCCTTGAGATGCAAATGAATGTCAGCAGCACTTTTTGCATCCTCAAAACGCCTCTGCAGCTCATCGTTCATAGAAGCCTGCATATAACACCTGGCTTTCAAGTCATGGTCACACCATTCCTTGTAAGTTTGCAATTCCTCTGGAGTGCAATCAGTCAGAGCCTCAACAGGGGGCGACTCATTCAGTGTATATGCTATCCTTTCTGAATTCAAGACGATCTTTAGGTTTCTTATCCAAGTGAGGTAATTAGGTCCGGTTAAAACGTGTTTTTCGATTATAGCAGATAACGGATTGCGAATCGAAGACATTGTCAAATTTGTACTGAAAAGTAAAACAAATAAATGTTAATGACTATTTTAAAATATTTAATAAGATATAAAGTATGGATTTTTACTTTATAAATGTTTACTCCCACTGTTTTGACATCTTTCACTACCCTCTAGTGAAAACGGGAAACTCATTTCCTCAGTAGGTACGCAAGGTCCAATTAGCGAATTATGATCCCGAATAATATCAGGCAATCACAATTCCTAAAAGGTAGTTTTCAATTGCATCACCATGCAACCCTCAACGTAAACTTTTGTCTCACGTTTGATTAGGACCCAATAATATGACGTCGTTCATCTTTACGTGTCAAGCCTTACCCATCGATGTTGAACCTTAATGGACGGTCGCCATGAGTTCCCTCAATAACATGAGCCGAAATCATGGGAGTTCCACGTAGTTCACATCACCATGTCAATGGATGTCACAGCTTTCCGGCACCCAGGGCCCCCCCAATAATATGAGCCGAGCCCCGAGCACGGGTAGCGTTCATCATGCACCCATTGTCGATGGAAGACATGGAAATTATAAACAACTTTATAATTCCCCTTTTCGGGCTTGATATTAATTTTGAATCTTATTCAAAATGAGGGTTTTTAATTTTTAAAGGTCTCATCATTAATTTTATTTAAAAGCTCGCCATGTTTGATCGTATGTTTGCCGGATTCATGCAACTTTGTTATTATCATAATAATAACGCACATACTCATTATTTATAACATATCATGCATATATTATAAACAGTAAACAAAACAACAATGATCAATCGCCCCAATACTAATGGCCCGTGTGAGCTAAGCACGGGCCTAAGTCCAATCCTAGGGAAATGCAAGGGATGCAAATGAAACTATTACATAAGCTTCCAATATTTACATGTCTTCGATCTTCATAATCATCAAGGCCACCATCTTCCAATCTTGATCTTCCACTATTCTAATATTTACAAATAAATATCCATGGCAAATAGGGATACATCTCATGGGGTGGGAACGAGCCATAAACCAAGCCCGCTTTAAATTTGATAATTATTACAATCATTCAACACAAAATATCCTAGCATACACCTAGCAAATTGGGCTTGGGCTTTTGATCATCCTTCATGCATAATATCACATATCATACACCATCAATTAATTATCACAATAATTAATTGATCCAATATTATATATCTTGATCCAATCACTAACCGCCACGATTATAAACTAAATTAACAAAGTATACGAACACCTTTGTCTACTTTCTAATTAATTTATTTATAACCGAATTTCTTGTAAATCACCATTTACTATAAATAATTAAAGTCCAACTTAAATTATTTATTTCATGAGAAAATATTTGCAACTTTTGTAAATTTAAACTTAAGGGCCCAAAAAATCATTTTTCACCAAAAACATTTTGGCCCATTTAAATTTCACAAATATGTTAGCCATCTAATGACCCAACAACATCAAGGCTCATGACACTTTGATAATCCAAAACACTTTTGGAAACCCTAGTCGTCATTGCCATACATAGGATGTTGAGAAAAATATACCTATCAATCACAAAGGATTGATGTTTGGCTCCAACTTAGTTGATAAACAACTAAGCTCTTCAAGGATGACAATCTACAAGCCTTTCTTTGAACACTCCTTGTTCAAAAATTAAGCCCACCACCAACTAGGTAGATCCCCTTTTATTTTGCACTAGAAAAATAAAAGGATTTTTCAAGGAGAAGTATTTTCCTTTCTCAACAATTGAAGAAGAAAATTGAAAGAAAATGAAGGAGAATCATGTCACAAATTTCGGCCATGGCATAGTGTAATGGGAGAAGGATGAGTTGTCTTGGTTGTGGGAAAAGCTAAAACCACTTTTTAGCATGCCAAGCCTTGGAGCTTGAAAAAGTATTCCCCAACTTTTCACCTCCCAAACATGCAATATAAGTGGGCTTGTAATATTTACAAAGCCCGTGGACTATATTTAAATGTCTCAAACACATTTGAGTCCATTTACAACTTAACTTGATATTACTCAAGTCCACTAGTTTAATAATTATTTCTAATTGGGTTCTACAAGGCCCAATGTTATTGAATTAATTCAACACTTGAATTAATTTAATTATTTGGACTCTCCTACGTCCACTAGTGTTTAATTAATTCAACACTTGAATTAATTTAATTTAGTCCATAATAATGTTTATGAAAATCACAATTTTCAAATACATTATTTATTTGGCCAACTTTTAATTTAGGAACACTTCCACAAATTAAAAGTTACATTTCCCTCATAGAAGTCATACTTCAATTTTTCCTTACGCTTATAAACTACTTTATAAGCCGTTCAACACATTGAACTATTTTACGTCTCAACGGGATCTAGAAAGCTAGTACTTGTGTGGCCCTCAATGGTTCACTGATACAACTAGCCGTGGGTTCACATCTCAATGTGATTCGGATTAAACATGTCCTTATATGAGCATACCCCAATTGCTCCATTCTTACTTATTAACTCCTTGATAACAAGAACGTCAGAACTCAAGTCTGATATTACCCAACCAATCATGTTAAACGCCTAGCAGCATCGCTTACGTGATCCCCTAGTTATCAAATGATAGTGCCTGCAAGAACCATTCAATTATGGTTAGCGTACAGTACGGTCCCTTCATCTCATATATCCCGACCAATTCGACAACCATTGGTATATCGAGAGTTGTCAATGAATCGATACTATGTGTCATGTCGTAGTTGCATCGATTGTGTAATCTATGAAACCCCTTTCATAATTACCACCATACTCTGATCAGAGATTTCATACTACATACACATGAGTTCACATAGGATATCCATACCCGAAGATAAGCGGTTAATCCCCAACTACAATGAATCGACTCCTATATGTTTCGACAAAACACCCAACCTTGCCACCTCATTACCCCATGAGACTCGATAAACAAGTCCAAGTGCAATGCTAGCATATAGAGTCTCAATGTTATCGCGGGTTATAAGGACTAATGGTGTACAACCATAAACTAGGACGTTTCCACTCGATAAGTGAGAACCACTTGGAAAGTTCTTTATGGAGGGTTGTTCAGTGCACTCTACCAGGAGCTCCTATCTGCATGCTCGGACATCACAATGTCCCCTACCAATGAAACATGGTACTCACATCGCAGATACTAGTCTCAAACTCGAGCGGCCTATATCCTTCTTAGCGGCGGCTGAATCGACTAGGAATTGTTTAGAATATACAGTATTCCAAATATGAGTTTCATGATACTCATCATATGAGCATCTCATATTCTTTCTCCTATTTGTATATTCAAGGACTTTATCTATGCAACTAGCATGTGTATACAGATAAAGAAGTGCCAAAATAATAATTTCAAATATTATTAAAATAAAGACTGTTTATACATAGAGTTTAAACATGAACCCTCGGCCAACACTTGGCTCGAAGGGCATCTACTCTAACACACACAACTATACGCAAAAATCTGCAAATACTCTCTGCTAAATTGCAATATTCAAGCACTAGTTTTTAAGCATTCCAGTATATTTCTTGCATGTTAGGTTTTGTCGTTTTAAATTTCAACAACTTTATACGTCAGTCCGAAGAGCGGGGAATCTTTTGCTAATCAAGAGGGAACTCAGGTTCAACAGCTCGAGCAACCAGTTGTGGATCCACAGGCCGAAGAAGTTGATCTGCAGTTTCCTACCACGACTACATAATCAAGTTTCAAACAGAGTGATGGAAGAATTGACTGCTATACAGATTGAGGAAATTTCACAGTCATTATCTAAGGCAATGTCTGACTGTTTGAAGACTCTACTGAGTAAGCCAAATCAGTCTATCCGAGAGGAGCAAAATACCACTGTCAAAGAGATTAATCAAGGAAGCAATCAGGTCCATGAATTTGACCAGGGAGTAGGAAACTCAAGGGCTAGTGATCCTCGTCGCCCGGAATTCACTCTCCCGAATCAGCCAGAAAGAAGGTATACACCACCTCACAGGAGACAAGAAACCTTAGGAGAGAGAGCTCAGCCACATTCACGTGCTCATGGAGTGGGGAGCTCAAAGCAGCCGATTGCTCAGGTGTACAGCGTGACAAATCCTCTGTATCAATCGGGAGCTTATGAGGATATGTCACACCTAGATCATCAGGGATTTGATGGAAGTTTCCAAGGATGGAATGCTGGTTACAGTACAGGGGCTCAGACTCGGGGGGCAAACTATTATCACCATCCACTCCCCAACAGAAATGCAGTAATTATCGATCCTGATGTGGTGAGGGAAACTGTTCAAGAGCTGTATGGGCCGGCTTTGAGACAGATAGGCCGCCCAGAGTGCCACAAACCCTATCCGGACTACATAGACGTGAATACCCATACCCAAGGGATTATAGAGTTCATGATTTCAGTTTATTCTCTGGGGAAGATGGCCAGTACAGCATGAAACACATAGCTAGGTTTACCATCCAGTGCGGGGAGTTAGCCAACTTGGAGAACTTCAACAATTTAAAGCTGCGGTTATTACCGAATTCTCTCACAGGGACTGCATTTGCTTTGTATGCCTCACTACCCAAAAAATCAGTGATGAGTTGGCAAAAGATGGAAAGACAATTTAAACTCAATTCTATAAAACAGAGCCAGAAGTGTGTATTGCCGATTTATCCAGGATCACCCAAAAGAAAAGGGAATCTGCGGTCTTTTATCGACAGGTTCAAAAAGATGAAGAATAGGTGTAAGGTGTTTCTACCTGAAACCGAATTCATGAAGATGGCACAAAAGGGGCTAGATTTTGAATTAAGGAAGAAATTCCAAGGTATGGAGTTCATGGACTTCTTTGAAATGGCTGCCAAAGTTGCCGAATACGAAGAACTGTTATGGGAAGAGTCGTACAAAAAGAGGACTGCTATGGGGTCTTATTATCAGGAGGTGGAAGATGTGATATTGGTAGAAATTCAATCAGCTGGTTCTTGCACAGTTCCCCTACTAAAAAAGAAGCCACCAGAACCTGAAAAGAAGAACAACTCCCAAATCCCCAAAGATATGCAGTATACATTTGATGTGCGAAAGACCGAGAAAGTTTTTGATTTCTTGGTAAAATAAAAGTTCATCACCATTCCACCTAATCACAGGATGCCACCCAAAGAAGATCTGAAAGGTCGAGAGTATTGTAAGTACCACAACTCCTACAATCATGCTACTAAATCTTGTTGGGCATTCAAGAACATTATGTAGGCCAGAATTAACAAGGGAATCGTGAAGTTCCTTAACAAACAAGAGTCTATGGTGGTGGATGATGATCTTTTCCCCCAGTAGCTTTAGTTAATGTGAATGTGACAGATTTGAGCGATCTTCTCAATGACAAAAGAAGTCGAACCTTTGCAGTAAAAGATCGAATAATCAAGAGATGCTGGATCCCAAAGGGTCAATTGTTTGAAGCTCATGGAAGGCATATGCTGATCAAGTAAGAACAGTTCAGCAGTGTTTCCCCAGAAATGTTGGTTAATCTGCGGCCAATCGGCCGAGGTACCAACATTAGTTCGAGAGACCAGTGCGTGAGAATCAAGGGTTCAGAGGGGAATCTTCTCGTGAGCAGTACCCTAAATACTCGGACATGAGAAAAATATGTAGAGTTGAGTCGCAAAGGGTGGAAACCAGGAAAGTATCAACTGAGCAAGGCAGAGAGCGGTGTGCATATGAAATTTCAAAAGGAAAAATAATTGAGAGGAAGAGAGCAAAGCCCAGGTACGTTCTTCTATCTATATGCGAGATCAGTGAGTCTTGGAGAGTGGCCCAACACAAAAAGTTCCCAAGGCCACCGACTAGGACTCAGAAGAGATGGCTGTTGAGAGAAAGAGTTATTGCAAGAAGAGAAGAGTCGGCTAAATTGAGAAAGGAACCCATAATTGATATTCCAGTCACCAGAGATCAAGTGGGGAGTAGGTCCAAGTTTGGAAGATCGGCTACTGAGGATAACTTAGTAGACGATGATGATGATCTGTTAAGTGAGGAGGATGATCAAAGGGGAAAAACAATCAATTTTTTGCGTTGGAGAGTTTCACATCACTATGGATTGTGCCACATGAGTGGTGATACTACAAGAGAGATTTAAAATGGTGGAAGAAGAGAATGAGGAGTTGATGCCCAAGGAATCAATACAAAAGGAATATCATTCAGATAAACTCCTTGAAGAGAGTTCAAGAGTGATTATAAAAGAGGATCACTCAAATAATCCTAAACAAGTGATACTTGAGAATCCTACACCGGCCATGACCAAGCACATAAGGCCGTTGTACATCAAAGCCAACATGAATGGGAAGCCAGTGTCTAGGGTTTTGATTGACAATGATTCAGCTGTGAATGTTCTTCCAGTAAGAAAGTTAAAAAGTCTGGGCAAAACTGAAGAGGACTTGATTCCTACAGAAGTTTTGGTTGCTGCATTTACAGGAGAAACCACCAAGACCATTGGAGTATTCCCCGCTGATGTTACTGTGGGGAGCACGTCGTCTTTGTGTGCATTTTTCGTGGTAAACTCATCATCCAACTTCCAAGCGTTGTTAGGCAGAGATTAGATCAATGCAAACCAGTGCATCCCATCCTCAATGCACCAACTGTTGTTATTTTGGAAAGGGGACGATGTGGAGGTTGTAGAAGCGGATGGACAGCCCTTTCAAACAAGTGCAAGTACAGTTGAAGCTAGATATTTCAATGGGGATTTTGGGCCCATCAAAATTCGTAGCAATAGTA